>NC_056749.1:209491717-209791717 GCF_019279795.1 Protopterus annectens | reverse complement strand
CTGACACTACCCGTTACTCCTTCCTTCTCTTCCTTTCTCTCCTGTATCTTCCTTCTTCCTTCTTTTTCCCTTGTTCTTCTTTTCCCCTTTCCATCTCTCCCTTCTCTTACTAGCCAAAGCACCAGTTAATTTCTGATATTTGCCTACTTTAACTCCATTTCCTAGTCTCCTCCAGTTGCAGAAGCTCTTTCCTTTCTCTACGTCTTTTGCCCATATTTAAAATGCTTAACATCTTTACCATTGGTTATCACTGTTGATTGTACTTTACTTATATCCTATGATTGTTGTTTAATATTCACTGTATGATTTTCTGATTTGACTTTATTTATCCTGTATATCGATTCTGTTTGTTAATGCCCTTCATGTGATAATGTTATATAGTTTAGTCATTGAACTATGTATGTTGGAACTTTTCTCCCCAGGCCTTCGCTGAAAATGGGATTCATGCCCAGTCGGACTTTCCCAGTAAACAAATGCCAAATAAATAAATAAAATACATTTATTTTATTTTATTTTATTTTTTAGCCAAGGTAGTAAACTAATCACATTGGACCATTCTCAGGCTCAGCCTGGGTCAAAGATATAATATACAAAAGTAAAATAACGTAAAAAGACATACATATTATACAACTGCAGCATACAACAGATTAATTGCATTAAGTGGTTTTCAACAGAGTTTGAGAATAGAGTATGGAAGGTGAGGTTAGTAAGGAGAAAGACAACACAGATTTGGAATGTGTGACAAATTGTAAGTAGAGTGTTAGAACTGCATGTGTGAGTGGAAGAATATGTAGGAGATCAAGGAAAAAGTTTAAGGAGGGGGTATAATAACTAGGAGTGTGATACAAAGCACAAGCGGTGTATAGCATACTTTTCAACTGTCCAGATTTTCACAGAATGCCCAGATTTTTTCCTCCTATTTGTGGTCTGTTCCTCATAAAATCTTTGGTATTCTGGCAAATTGCTGTGGTGCTCTCAGTATTGAAGTCACTAAATAATGACATACATTTGTGTTTCAGATTGCATATTCTTCAGAAAAATGCATGCTAAGATAAATCCTGTTATCCTAGCAACTTTTAAAGTTTATACGAGCAACAGTTAAAATTTGATCCTATTTTTGGGCTTTTTTTTTCTCAAATAACTTTTTATTTATTTCACAAATATCAGAACAATGCAAAAAAGAGAAGGAAAAAATAAACAATTGATGACTGAGAAGCTGAACATTATATACAAGGATGAGTAAAAAAAAAGAAAAAGTATACAGTCTAAACCTATAAGCACACTAATTATATACAATATTTACAAACTAAAGTGCTACCATACAGAGAAATGAGTTAGAAGAGAAAAGTCGGAATTATAAGGGATATCAGTGGATCTTCAAGTAAAGCTTAAAGTGGGATTGATACCATATACCCAGATATAAACTGTAAATTAGATTAATCATATAGAATTAGGTTGAATAAACATTTCCAGACTTTTTTAAGTAGGCTATTCTCCTAGACCCTTTTGTGATAAACTTTTGCACCAAAATATATTTCAAAGCCATCTCCTTGAATCCAGTCCAACAAAGTTTAGTGCGGTCCATCCAGTTCTTAATAATATATATTTTGATAAGGGAGCAGAGAGTGATTAGTACATGATGCTTTAACTTAGATAGCTTTGTGTTGGGTATGTGAAGAATAGCTGTTTCCCAGGAAAGGGTGGATTTGTGGCAACCCATTTTCTCTAGGCGGACTTTTAAGGAGCACCAAAGTCTGTGAGTATGTTTGCAAAACCAAACTATATGAAGTAGATCTGCTTTTAGGAAGGAGCAACAAGTACAGGAAGGGGAAATTTTTGGGTCAAACCTATTAAGCACAAAAGGCGTATAGGAGTTATTATTGATCATCAATTGTGTGTAAATGAGTTTCTTAAATGGGGATAGTTCTAAGGTAGTTTTTATGGCAGATAATTTTTGTTCCTCTTTAATAAGGATTCCTTGGTTGTCCCAGTAGTTAGAGAAAAGGCAAACCGAGTTGTGTATTACGGAGTTCAGGAGGTTGTATGATCTGGTGAGCATTTTCTCAGAACTTGAAACAGTAGATATAACCTCACAAAGTCTGGCAATATCCTGAAGATTAGCCTGGAGGTTGGTAAATTTTTATGAGATTAGTTCTCTTAATTGTCTGAGAATAACCGTGTATTTATTATTGACTTTGAGAATCAGTCGTAGATCAGAGAGTGTTTTGTCTTTATATTTAAAAATATCCCATACTATGATATCTTTAATTAGAGGAAAATCAGAGAGATTAATCATCAAGTTATTGATCTTGAAGTTCGGGTTGAGATGAAGAGGTTGAAGTAAAGGAAGGGTTTTATCAAGGTTGATGTTTTTTATCAAATTTTGGAATAACTTAATTTTATGTTTTAGGGTACTGGATAAATTGGATTTGTTAATGACAGACGGAGAAAGAAATGGGAGAACTTTTGGATTAATTTTATTGGTGACAACATGTTGGTACCATATTTTCATCCAAGAAGGGGAAGAGTTGTAATCTTCCCGATTAGGTTTTTAAATAGTTAAGATTCTATTTGCACAAATAATCATGTAATAAAGATGAAAATTTGGTAAGCCCAGACCTCCTTTAACCTTTGGGTAAGCTAGCTTATGGCAAGATATCCTAACTGATTATAAAACCACATAAATTTGGCTAATTCTTTATTCATTTTAGAAAAGCAGATATTAGACACAATATGGTTTGAGGCATTAAATTGGTAGAGGAGTCTGGGCGAAACATTCATTTTCAGTATCGCAGCTTTGGATAAAAGAGACAGGTTCATGAGTTTCCATCTGCAAAGGTCCTGTAGAATTTTAGACCATGTTTTGAGTAAGTTATTTTGAAACATGGAAGCTTGATTGTGTTCAAAATGTATGCCAAGATAGTTGAGGTTGAAAGTTGTTTGAAAAGGAGAATCCGGAAAGTAGTTAGTTTTATGGCTTACAGGATTAATTGGAAAAATGTGTGATTTCTTATGATTAATCTGATAACCTGAAGCCTTAGAGAATTTATTAATAGTGTTTATGATTTTACACAAGTCTGTGTTGGGATATTGAAAATATAAGTTAAGGTCATCAGCAAAAGCAGAAAACATTATGTTAGTATTTAGCACTTTAGGGATCAAGTGGTGAGTGTTCTGAGCAAAATATAAGAAAAAGGGTTCAATGAAAATGTTAAAAGGAAAGGGGGATAGTGGGCATCCTTGCCTTGTTCCGTTCGTAATCCTGATTGGATTAGATATTTTTTTATTAACATATAGATAAGTGGAGGAATTTTTATATAGTACTTTAATCATATCAGAGAAAGCATTGGTATATTAAAGTGAGTTAATGTTAAGAACAGAAAGTCCCAATTTACTCTGTCAAAAGCTTTTGAAGCATCTAGGGTTAAGGCATAAAATGGGTTTTTGTCTTTTTTTGTAAATTGCATTAGGGAATCAAGGGTTAGGGTGTTATCCCAAGTGTGTCTGTGACTCATAAAGCCTGCCTGGTCAGAAGAGACTAAAAAGGGCATAACATTTTGAAGTCTGTTGGCCAGAATACCCGATAAGATCTTTATGTCTACGTTTATTAATGAGATGGGTCTGTAGTTGTGGGGATCAGCTTTGTCTTGCTTGTTTTTTTTAAATCAGAAGAGTTTTTGAGGTATTCCAATGTAAATCAGATATTCCATTCTTTATAATGAAGTTGAATACATTTAAAAGAATAGGAGAAATTCTTAAATTAAAGACTCTGAACAAATTGGTGGTGAACCCATCAGGGCCTGGAGATTTGCCTAATTTGAGGTTGGTAATGACATTTTGGATCTCTTGGAGCTCTAATGGAGTAGACAATATGGACCTTTGATTTTCATCCAGGGAGGGGAAATTAATAGTATTTAGGAAGTCCAGCATGTGGGAGTTAGAGGTGTTATCGTCCTTTCTGCCATGAACATCTGAGTAAAGGGCACGGAACAGCTGAATTATTTCCGAGTCAGATTTATAAATTTTATTCTGGTATTGTAATATAGAGATTCTGGGGGAATATTGATTTATTTTTATTATTCTTGCTAGAGTCTTAGATGGAATTTGCGCCCACTCAGAGTATGTTGCAATAAGTTTTTGTTCTTGCAGAGAATAATTTTGTTGATGAAGCCCCAGTAGGTCTTTTTGAGTACAATTTATCAGCTTGTCTAAGCCAGGCTCTGGGTTTAGTCTCTGTTTCTTTTCTAAGGTGGAAAGTTTTAAGGTTAAATTATCTTCCTTCATTTTGTTAAGCTTTTTATAGAAAGAGGCCTTGCTGATCAAGAAGCCTCTCAATTTGGCTTTACAGGCCACCCATTGGATATCTAGTGGAATATTTGAGTGCTCTAGATTGGTGTCAAAGTCTGTTAAGATTTCATTAGTTCCTTGGATTATGTCATTCTTATGCAGCAGGTTATTGTTTAAAGTCCAGTTGCTGTAAAAGGGGGTTAAAGGCGTCTTTGAAGTGAATATAATCTTGAGAGAAATTCTTGCATGGTCAGATAGAAATCTAGGTGCTATAAAGAAGTTTAATTTAAAATATGACAGGGATTCAGAAATTAAAAAGAAGTCCAATCGTGACCAAGTGTTGTAGCATTTCGAATAGTATGTGTAAATTTTATCTTTAGTTGAAATCTCACTAAATGAGATAGAATCCATAAGGTTGAAATCAGACATTAGTTCCCCTAGAGCCAAAGAGGCTTGGAAATTATACAATAGAGACTTACTTGTATGGTCTATGTTAGGATTTATAACAGCATTCCAATCACCACTTAGTATGAATTGGTAATTTCTGAATGTACAAAGAATGTTATAAATCTCCATTATGAAGACTTGTTGTGCACATGGCCCATAAACATTTAGGAAAAGGACTGGTTTGATGGAGTTTGGTAAGTTAGATGTGAAGTAACACCATCTACCATTTTTGTCCAAATTTCCATCATTTATTACCCCCTGAAAATCTTTCTTAATTATAATGGCAACACCCTTTGAGTTAACACTATCACCCACAGCTATAATAGATCTTATCCATTTTCTTTTAGTTTCTCTCATCCAGTCTTCCTTGAGCATATGCGTTTCCTGTAGAAAACAAATATTAGCCTGTGATTTAAACATTAGATGTAGTAGGAGACATTTCTTAGCTTTATTTTGTAGACATCTTACGTTCCATGAATCTATGGTCCAAGCCATGTTCACTAACTAATATAGATTAATAGGCTTGTGTTTTGATTAACCCTTTTTCTCAGATATGGTATCGATAGCACATACAAAAAGGAGGTGGCATGTAAAATTGGGCATATTAAGGTGATGAAAATCCACTTCAGTCTTCCAACCTCAGAGAGTATAAAAACAATAGCAAAGGTAGCATAATATTCCTTCAAATACAACCCAGTGCCTAACCACCCAAACCCCTTAGGTGAAGAAATACAATAATATTGGTAAAAGTGACATAGCTTTTTACCTAGTAATAGTAGCACAGTACCTATTTTTGGGCTTAGTTCAACCATTATGTCAGGCTTTGTCCAGATCTTGCACTAAGAGGTTGAGGGGTATGTTGTACAGTAATCATGACAAAAGAAAAAAATCAATAAACATAGGGGGTAATTATAAGGGGGGAATGATTTGGCAACATAGGTGTTATGAGGGAAGTGATGTTATGTCACTACATTTTATTGGAAGCATTTGCATTGTGCTGGTTTAATAAGGTGGTTTCTTAGTGTGCGTCTGAAAGATTAAAAGGACTGAATGGACTTGGCCTGGGACAGCACCCCAAATTCTAGAGGCAATAAGGGAGAAGGTACTTACTGGCAAAGAATAAGAAGGTTTGGTGATGCAGTAATTTATAGATAAGTGATCCCATGAGAAGACTATTTCTCTCTTTCTCTCTATCTCTCTGATATTAGGAGCCACCTAGCTTTTCTTTAATGTGGTGCAGTGATTTTCATAGCTGAGGGACAGGTTTATAAATTTGCAGATACTGGTAGCTGCTGTTTGAAGGGTGTTGAGGTTTTTGTTAGAGGTAGTAGCAAGTATTGGCAGGATGCATTCTAGCTTGGGTAGAAGAATGTCCTTTCTATTGCAGATCATGCAGGGAGTGGATAAAATGTGAGAGGCTTTAAAATGAGTTTATTGTCTTTTGATTTGGTCATTTTGGTATGATACTGGAAGTTGACACAATTAAAACAAGCCAGTGAAGCACAATCCAAAACAATGGAAAAAAACAGGCTTGCTTCCACAATACAATTTAATAAACACAAGTTATAGTCCAAAAATCTGGTTTAGTGCTTTTGTCCATATACCATACCAGAAACATGGTTCATCAGAATCTAACCTGCATGTGAAGTCACTTCCTAGTTGCAGAGTTATTTTCAAAACACACAACATTTTAAATCACATAATGTTTTCAAACCAACTGTCTGTGTGCTATGATTAGTATCACTGTTAGTGTCTTGATTATTTTACCTGGTGTAGGTGGTATGGATATATGATTTAAGTCAGAGGTTTATGGATTGGTGTGGCTTTGGCTGGTTTTCATTGAGATGGTATGATATTGTGGGTGATGCATAAGTTATACATGTGCTTTTGGGACTGTATGATATAATCTTTGCACAGAAGTATAAACCAGGGCTTACATGTTGGGATTTTTTTCTAGCTCTTTAAGGATTTCCTTTGTGAGTATGGTTTTAATCTAGAATGGAGGGTGATATGGCTAGATGTGTATGGGAAATGGTGAACATAAGAGTGGTGAATTGTTTGAGGAAGTAATTTAGGGTAAGATAGCAGAAGCTAGTTTTGAATGAGTCTTTTTTGTTGCGTGTCTTTTTGGTGGGAGCAACAGACGAAATTAGATTAAAGGACAGAAGGAGGTGAGTTCCTGAAAGATGTGCTTTGTCAAGAAAATACATCTGTAAGGAGTACAAAAGGCTGATTAGTGGGTTTTATATCTGTAAGGAGTAAAAAGGCTGATTAGTGGGTTAATTGCTTAAAACATGCACTATTTCAATGGGACTGAAAATATACTTAGTAGAGCATAAGGACAGCATGATGTAGAATTCTGTCATTGACCTTGTGGGGCTGAAGTTTTGCCTTAGTTTTATATTTCATTTACTTCAGCAACATTATACTTTCAATGCACAAGTGCCTGTTCTTAAGAGTGATGCAGATACTTTGATGTACTTCACTTACTTGCCCAGATGTAGGTATGCAAGTGGAGATTGAAGGATTCAAACCCATAGCTTCAATATATAAGAAATTAGAACCTTCTAACCTTATGTTTCTGTACTATGCTGCCAGTCATATGACTAATGAGGTATATTGCAAGAAGTACACTAAGAAGAGACATAAAAACCTCCATGTCCTATAATGCTTGGTATACCGATATGTGAAAAAAAATGGACAGGCTGTTCCTTGTGGAATACAAGAAATTAGTTGATCTGATAGCATACTGTTAATATCATTTACAAAACAAGACTTTGCCAAATATATGACGCAGACTATTCCAAAAATAAAAAAGAGGCAATGAGGTCTATAAAGCATTTAGCATTGCCTCTCCCTAATTTCAAATTTCAAAATTCAAAGCTGCTAACTCACAGATTCTCTCCCATAAGCCAGCCACATCCTCATGGTCCTTACCAAGACAATCTCCAAAAACTTACAACACTTCATCACAGAGACAGCCTGGTTTGCTACTAGTGCTGATTCCTGTGAACATTAGTATGCCTCATGTGCCATGCTTAAATTGTCAGAACAGTCACACTGTATCAAATATCGTTAGTTCAGCACTGCAGGTGGGCTGTTGTACAGCCCTTGTTGTCACCTCATTTGCAGGATCAGCATGCGTGCCTCTAAGGGATTTTAGGTCAGCAGATGCTACTAATTTGCATGTTCCTAAGTCTCACAAATCATCTGAGGACTGCATTTTTAATATTGCTATCCCAATAATGTAAAACCTACTCTCTTTTCAGCACCCTTCCATTTCAAGCAAACGGATGGTACCCCAAAACTACTGCTTTGAACTCTCAGACTCAAGTTATTGGCCTCAGGATAGATCTTTTCAAATGTTACCCTTGATAGACTTAATAAATGAGGGTATCATTTTCAACTGCTGCCCCGTAACCATATTTTTTGTATTATTTAACTCATTTACATCTAGTAGCTGTGGAATGCTAAGCATCCAGTTGCCTACATGACTTCCCTACACTTCCATTGACATCAACTGCCTGATGTTTTACTCACTGGTTACTCTTGTCCATAGAAAATTACTGCCAGTGCAGGTTCTAAGTTTGTTCTAGTCATGATTCCTTCCTTCATTTTGTTAGAGTTTTCCTTTCTTGCTGTTAAAGCCACCATGGAGTTGATACATATACATTTGGAGGCTTGAGGTACATTCCCCCTACAAAAAAATCAGTTAATTTTGAGCTTCCTGTGTGATTTGGATCCCATGCTGTTCATCCTGCTGAACCCTTGGTGAGAACTTTGGGGATTAATAGCTGAAGAAGATTATATACCTTCTTAGATTCTTGAGCATTTTCAAGCACTCAAATTAAAGAACATAAACCAAACATATGTAAACATCTTTTGAACAGTAAATGTGCTAAGCAGGAAAGTCTTAGAGTGGTAGAAGTCAATTAATTTATAGTCTTTACATAAGTACTGCAATATATTATAATGCAGAAAAATTAAGATTATTCTGTTTAAATTTTCACAAACTTTTCATATCTCAGAAAAAGTACAAAGAGCCCATACACGTAACGCTGGCAGCACTTTTGTTTGGGAGACTTGACTTTTGCATTATTTCAAAAATTCTTTTCTGGCTGCTTTCGTATTGAAATATTTATGGAAATATGGAAAGGTATGCCTATTTGTACATTTAACAGTATTAGTAACAGTCCATCTCTGTCAGGTTGTAGAATTGGTGTAAACAAATAAACCACGGAAAAAAAGAAGAAATGCTGAAAAACGGCTTCGTTGCTGCAGGCACACAGTACTTGAATAATCCAATCAGGAACCAAGTTCAAAGATAAGAAATAAAAATTTATTCAACACTTATTTTTATTTTTTATTTTTATTTCTTATCTTTGAACTTGGTTCCTGATTGGATTATTCAAGTACTGTGTGCCTGCAGCAGCAAAGCCGTTTTTCAGCATTTCTTCTTTTTTTTTCCGTAGGTTGTAGAATTTACAGTACAAGTATTAGTGAGTTTTGTTCAGCATAATCTAAAATTTTTCCTGATGTTATGCTATAGTTTCTAAGTCAGCTGGTTTTAAAATATAAATATACATAAATATACATAAAGAAATATTGCATAATTTCATAATTATTAGCAAACACTAGCAATATCTCCAGTATAATGTATATAAATGGACAGTTTCTGGGGGGTGCACATCTTAGATGATCTATCCTGGTCGACTCATATTAGCCACACAGTGATGAAGGCTTTACAACGTCTGTACTTTCTATGAAAACTGAGGAAGAGAAACCCGTATTAGTCCATCCTGAAAGCCTTCTACAGGGGACTGTCGAGAGCATCCTCTCAAATAACATCATAGTTTGGTATGGTAACTGCAAAGCATCTGACTGCAAGGCTCTCCTGAGGGTAGTGAGGACAGCAGGAAAAAGTCATTGGTTCCTTGCTCCCATCAATGTATGATCTGCATGAGACTTGTTGTGTGGGAAGGGCTAGGAAGATAATCAGTGATCCCACTCACCCTGCCCATTGCATATACTTCTGCCTTTCCTCTGGCAGATGGTATTGCAGCTTACATTGCAAAACATCTAGACTGACAGGAACTTCTTCCCTCTATCCATATGGCTGCTGAACTTAAATGCCAGGCATGACAGTGAATAATTAGATCAATATGGCACTTGTTATGAAGTATCAGTTATAGTAATCACTCTGGGAATTTGTTTCAATAACTGGTACAGTTAGCCTGATCTCTTATGCTATTATTCCCTGACTGCAATAGCCAGGAGTGAGACACCACTCCATACATGTGCAATATGCACACCAGAATATATCATACTACAACTGATGAAGTGCAATATTCTAAGCAATCACAATGTGAAGTCATAGTGTTGCAATACCTGTTAGTATAATACTGGCTAATGTCTTCCTATCCAGTTGTGGTAATTCATTGTGTTGTTAATATTTTAATTATTACTGTATGTGCATTAGTCTTACTGTCATTCAAACTACGTGTTTATTGTTATGTCTTGCACGAGGACCAAAGCAATGTAATTTCATTCAGCTTGCATATCTGATTGACAATAACGTTTCCTTTGACTTTGACGTATTTTTTTCTATCTCATACGATTTTATCTTTAGCATGTAGCTCACCCACATATGCAAATATTAATATAAACATGACAATATGAACTAACAGATGGAAAATAGTGATTATCTCCACTGCAGCGCATTCTACATTAACAATCTTAGTATCATATGGTTTCTTACACATTGTGTTTTCCTATACAGCCTATTTTCAGTTGATAAATCAGTCAATTAAGGAATCCAGGCCCTAAAATAACATAATAAAGCTATTTACGAAAACAAAATCACCACTGAGTCTAAAGACAACCACAAAGCATTCTATAGCTATGTCAAGAATCTCAATTGCAACACTCAGATCTGCTCTGAGTTACAGCACAATGACACCAAATATACAGAGTCAACTAATATTGCCAACATCTTGGCAGATAGGTTCAGTGTTAACTTTACCCCCCCTCTCACCCCCTAAAGGGCCCATCTCTATACTGGAAGAATGCAAAGTTCCTGTAATCATGGCTGCACAGGTAAAAAACACACTCTCCAAAGCCAAGAACACAGCATCCATGGGAACTGACAACATCCCAGGCTGCGTTCTACACGAACTGCAAAATGAACTGGCACCCCACCTAAGCACCATGTTCAATCATAGCCTCACTTCAGGCTTTGTGCTCACTGAATGTCGCACAGAGATGGTTATCTCACTCCACAAAGGAGGAGCTACCATGGACCCTGGGAACAACTGCCCCATTAACCTAATGAGCCTGGTCTGCAAAGCCATGGAATGTATTATCATGGATCTTATACACAAAGACATTGGCAATCTCCAAACTCTGGACCCCACCCAGTTCAGGTTTGTAAAAGGCAGATCATGTCTCCTAAACCTGATAGACTTCTTTGAAGTGGTCACCAAAGACATAGACGAGGGTAAGGTGGTTCACACAGCCTATCTAGATCTCACCAAGGCTTTTGACACCATCCCCTACTCTGGAATTATAGATAAACTCATTAAACTAGGTATAAATCCCTATGTCACAAGATGGGTTGCCAACTGGCTCACTGACAGAACCCACACTGTGAAAGTAGCAGACTCCAAATCTGACTTCAGACCAGTGACAAGTGGAGTATCAAGGGTTCAGTCCTAGGTCCTCTCCTGTTTGGTATCTACTTTTCTGAAATACAGGCTAACACAGAAGGTCTTTGGCTAACGAAGTTTGCAGATGACTGCAAACTAGGAGCCATAATTGAAACTCATAATGATGTGGACATCCTACAAAAGGGCCTCACGGATACAAATACCTGGTGTCAAAGCCATGGCCTCAAGATCAATGCCAAAAAGTGCATTATCATCCCTTTTGGTAAAAACTCTGTACCCATGAGCTACCACATAGGTGGTAGTCTACTTAACACTGAAAGTGTGATAAGAAACCTTGGGACACAGGTGTACAGTAGTCTCTCCTTTGATAATCACATCACCACAGTAGTCAGGAAATCCTTCTATGTGGCACACCTCATCACAAAAGGTTTCTCATCCAGGAAAAAAGAGGTCATTGTTCCCCTCTACTCGTCACTCATTAGACCCATTATAGAGTACAATGCCCCTTTTGGTATGTACCTCACAAGACATCTACAACAACTGGAAAGGCCGCAGAAATACCTCACAAACAGGATTACTGGCCTCAAGCAGATGCCCTACACAGACCATCTCAAAAAACTCCAGCTTTACTCCATCGCATATCGCCTACTCAGAAGCAATCTCTGCCTAACATACAAAGCTATGTCAAATCCAGAGCTGTTGGACATGCACCACTTAAAGAAATCCCAATCCCTCCAAGCTACACACTCTAGTGACCTAAACCTTGTCACTACAATAAACAGAACATGCTGGAGGGATAGATTCCTGTCCCAGAGACTTCCCATACTCTGGAACAAACTACCTATCTATATCAAACAAAGCTCCTCATTAGTACTCTTCAAGAAAAAGCTTGATGATTGGATGGGAAATAGGAAATTCACCCTGGGGATCACCTCTGTGGCTCTGCTTGACAGGGGCACAGGAAAATAATTTCCTTGGGTGGCGAAAGCCAGGGTACCTTTTTGGCTAGGCTTATATAGGCCCTAGGGCTAATAGCCTAGTACCTACCTGTGAACCTATGAACATCATAAGGAGCTATGGATGTTAAAAGGAATAATACAAAAAGAGTGCTACAGATGTGAGTTATATTTCAAATCAGGTTATGGACAAGAATCTTGATGTAGTCATTAAGCTTAGACAGATGTAAACATTTTTGACCTTTATATCTTATAATATTTCTGAGACATGCACATAAAATGTTACTGAATTGAGTACACAGAGTATGCCTATCTCTACGCCTTTGGTTTCAAGACCTATTTAAAATTACATTAATTGGCTGCAAATTAAGTGTCATTGCTATTGAATAATTTATAACATAATATCCCCATCCAACTTGTTTCACATTTCATTAGTATGCTGCTTAGTATCATAGGACTTGAGCTAAATGGATGATAAGCATGACACTTTAGGTTTTATATGATAAGAAATCGTTTTATGAATATTACTTCTTAAACCCTGTCTCCATTCCTTTGATACTGTGCACACAACTATGACTGAACATAAGTCACTGGTAATACCCTACTGCATCTCATGAGCAAGGGATATTGCTGCCCCAGTGTGACTTATTCTTGTTTCCTTGTTTCAACTTCATTAATCTGACTTGTCATTGATTGTTGTAAACATTTAACTCCCCCATCTTGTTATTATTGCTGTTTGTTTTGTTAATAATGAATCATAATTACTATTTATCTTTGTTCTCTGGTGTTCTAACAAAGAGGAAGTTCCCTGCAGTTCTGTTATAGTATATAATTATGCCTGTTTACACAGTTAATTCTCACATGGTGCTTCACTCTGGTCTCTCCTGTGAAAGGCCCTAGACTCAATCAAGCAGCCCAGTGAACAATCCACATAAATAACCACGACAACAAATTAAATTGTGGGTGAAGAGAGGCTTTTGACATTTTAACTTCACATAAGCACACATCAGGTGAAGCGTTCATGATATTTTGGCTTCTTGCACCATTTAAGTACAATTATGTGCCCCTTGCAAGGATCAAATGATATGAAAAAAAGAAAGAAAAATAAGTAGAAAATTAAGATGTAGAATAGGAAGGGCTCTTACAATTGGCTAGTCATACATACTAGCTCTAGAAGACTGAGAGCTATACCACAACAAAACACTACAGTGGTTGAGAAACCAGAATTATTTTTCTATTAGTAAATATTATACAAAAGTATATCAGTTTGGTTACCCAAGTGTCCTCGGAAGGAAGGCAGGAGAGAGTACACTATGTTAAGGAAGAAGTGAATCTGATACAGGCACAGGAAATACTGTGTTTGAGATGCTGTGCATTATGTAATTTCTGTATAACTGAAGCTCACACTACCCAATCATACCGCTCAACTATCCTTGATTTTGACTCAAATTTTTGCTCTGTCCCTCTTAATCCCTCCTAAAACTAGTGACTTTAGGAGGAAAGGTGGTGAATTGCACTTAATGAATGATGACAATAATTAAGAGTTATAGACTTCTTTTACTTCAGAAAATGTGTATTAATTCACATGCTCTGATTCTGTCACTGTTTCAAGTTAATAGCACTAATATTTTAAAAGTGTCCCTGATTGTCCCTGATTTTTTCGTGACTTGTCCCTGATTCTGTTGAAATTTGTCCCCGATTGGTTGAGAGGTCTGTACCCAATTAGTAAGCATTTTGCACATTTTTTTTTCAAATTAATAAAATGTATTCAATAAAAAGTCAAACGCTGCAGCCCAAAAGTCTAACTTCCTGTGTAAAGTAATAAATAAAGTAAAAATCAAACACAGGCACAGGAACGCTGGTTGGCAGAGTAAAACAATCCACATATACTTTTCTCAATAGAGTATCAACAGATTTGATACAAGGCAGTTTTCACTTCACCATGAACAAAAACGAACTCCAGAATTAATAACTCCTTATTTATTTATCATATACATGGCAAGCGCTTTCACCCGACTGGGCTTCTTCAAACCAAAAAAATAATAAATTCAAAATACCCAATGTCAGCACATGCCGGTGAGCACGTATATTTCCCCAACACACGTGAGGCTTTGGCCAGCAATATGCATCTTTTCCACCAAATAGCAGAATACCCTGAGGTAGTGGGTGCTATAGACTGCCATGCACATATGCATCAAAGCACCACCTAGTAAGCGGGGTAGGGTCTACATCAACTGCAAGGGTTTCACCTCCATCAACTGCCAGGTTGTGTGTGATGCCCAGGACATTATAATGAATGTGTGTGCTGGCTGCCCTTGAAGCTATCATGATTCCCACATCTGGCATCTGATGCAGCTGTACCAGAAGTTTGCCAGTGGGGACATCCCTTATGGTCACCTAGTGGGGGATGCTGGTTATGCACTGGAGCCCTGGCTGATGACATCCATCAGAAATGCACATACACCCGAACAAGAACTCCATAATGAGGCACACACACAGACCAGAGTTGTAATAGAGCATGTGTTTGGGATGCTCAAGTCACGGCTCCGGTGCCTGGACACATCTGGTGGAGCCTTGCAGTACTCCCCAGCTACATGTACTCAAATTGTTATCGTATGTGCCATACTACACAATATGATCCTGCGGAAACAGCTGCAGCAGGAACAGCATGGGGCAGGGCCACCCAGCCCCCCACCATTGCCAAGGCTTGCACATGCACAGAGTGACTCAGAGGAGGAACAACATGAGACTGCCCCAGTAGGCAGAAGGAGGCATGCCCAGTATGCCCTGACCTTGGCAAAGAGGCAAAGCGTAGCACATACACTGACACAGCAGGGACTCAGGGAATGACACCACTCTCTGACTCGCACATACAGTAAAAGGGATGAAAAACATGACACTACCTGTGCTCAACCATGTATAGGGAGTGTACTACATGCATCTGACATAGGCAGCCCTCCAGCACCATCCTCAATACTGTCACACCCACAAGGTAAGTCACTCTCCATTCCAATTGCCGAATGGAGTAGTATGTGTTGTTACCTGTATCTATGGTATGGATGTGAGCATGCAAAGGAATTGGGTGGCTGAATGGGATGCCAGCAGATAGTAGACACCTAAAGTGGCAGCATAAGATGTGTATCAAATACTGGTGTCACCATAGTAGCCAGTACTACACATGGTGACAAAACCCACTGCAGGAAATGTGCTGGATCACATGTGTGTCCATATGACACACACATGCCAGTCAGGGAGGTTCACATAACCAACAAGTCTCAGCCAGTAGGACAGGTGTAGACAAACACAAACAAAGGCTGTGGTAAGGCCTCTGAATGATGCCTATGGGTAACCTTCCCCCAGGCCTACACAGACAGACTACATCAGGTTAGGCAGTGGGATGTTAGTTCTGAAGGGTAGGAAGTCAGAAACTGATATGTAGGTCAATCAAACCTAAGACCTGTACTACACTGATATGCCTCTAGTCAGCATGATAGGTTAGAATAAAGAATAAAATGGAGTTCCTGACGTACCAGTACAGTCATAGCAAATGTGTACAAGTGTCAGGTGTGCCCTCTCAATCCTGTGTAGAAATGTAGAAATAGTCAGATGTGCCCCCAATCCTAAGCAGAAATGTAGAAACAGTCAGGTGTGCCCCCCAATTCTGTGTAGAAATGTAGAAACAGTCAGGTGTGCCCCCAATCCTGTGTAGAAATGTAGAAACAATCAGGTATGCCCCCCAATCCTGTGTAGAAATGTAGAAACAGACAGGTGTGCCCCCCCACTCCTATGTAGATATGTAGAAAAAGTCAGGTGTGCCCCCCCACTCCTATTTAGAAATGTAGTAACAGTCTAGTGTGCCCCCAAATCCGATTTACACACACTGTAACAGTCAGGTGTGCCCCCCCAATCCTATGTAGACATGTAGGAACAGTCAGGTGTGCCCCCCCTCCAATCCGATGTAGACATGTAGTAACATGTATGTGTAGGTATAATACCAGTGGAGCACAGATGACCTGAGGTGGCCAAGGTAGCAGGATAGATTGTAGCATTTTCACAATATGCAGGTATGCGTGTGTTAGGTTGGTGTGTTTCATAATGTGTGAGAGTGGTCAGTATGTATGCATGTTGCAGTTTGACCTGGTGGCCATTGCCCACTACTGCTGATGACAGGGCAAAGTCCTCACCACTGCAGTGCCAATGACAATTCACCCCAGTATAACACATGCTAGCAGTAAGCCATTGTAAATGTATGGTGGCAATATGTGTCACCATCTTAAAATTAGACATGGCATGATTGTTGGCCTAGATATACAAGCAGTACACAGGGAAAAGTACCCCAGACGTACAGTATATAATTTGTAACCATGAAATGGACACACCCTTGGAAATGTACATACAGGTATGCATCACATTAACTGGCCTTGTAGTAAGGAATACTAATGTCATCTGGCTGAACACTTGCAGATCACAAAGGTGATAGGACTGATGTATTGCAGACTGAAGTTCGGTATAGCAAAAACAACAGAACCAAATAGAGAGTAGCTAAACCAAAATGCTACACGGTCTTGAGACGCCTATAAATCTTCACAACTGGTACCATAAAATGTGAACTAAAAGTCCAAAAATTGCTGTAAAAAATGTAATAAAATATCAAAACACACAAACGATGCAACTCCAACTTGGAGACCGTGTATCATTTTGGTTTAGCTACTCAATATTTAGGACTGATGTATTGGGAAACGGCTGATGTCCCTGTACAAGCCAGCATAACTGGAATGCCCCATGCATATCTGTGAGTCAGATGCAAGTAGTGTCTATAGCACAAATGCACCCAGCTCACCCAAACACCACCCACAGGTACCCCTCTGGTTGTATCCCTGCTGTTGGGAATGGGTACAATATGAGCCCCACCTGTGTATGGCAATAGCGAAAGAAGGCAGCATGCAGTGCAGGTGTCCCATGCAGGTGTGTACCTAGCTGTAATAGTACCCTGCCAGCATCCACACCACCTGATCAATACTGATAGAAAGTATTGGCATGAAAACCTAGCACACCTACCCTGTCACCCCATTGGGGAATATACTGTATGGCAGTCTGGGACTGTAGGACTGACAGAATGAAATGGCCTGTTATAGCTGGCCTGCATCACCACCAAATAGCCTACAGGCCTCTGCCAAAGGCGTGCGTCTCACCCATACTGCCAATGAATGTTATGTCATGGACACCCAAATAACAACATAACACACTCTACATAAGCCATATGAAAGGCTAAGTGGACACACCACAGTAACATGTCCACCATGTCCCACAGCATGAACTGTGGACCAACACCAAAACACAGCTGTGATGAGGTGATAACTATAGGGAAAGTACCAGACGATGTATGCATAATGTATGGAAGAGGATAGAATAATACAGGGGTGGGGTGGGAAAATGGGCAGCATGGAATGTGCAAGGTCCGACACACAGCCATGTGCACATACTATCCCTGGCTGCAAACACAAATATGTGTGGCTACAAACCTGCCTGTACAGCACAATAGGGGTAATGACCCCTGCCTCTGGGTAACCTGTGTGAATCTATACAACTATGAGGTATTGCCACAGCAAGATAAGGCCATACTGTCATGTCGATAGATGTACAAGTATGGTATTCCCTGCCAGCACTGTACCAAGGTGCTGAAGTGGATATACAGACCCAGCAGCAAATGTCTGCAGCTCCCCCTCCAGAATGGCAAACTTTCCATGAATATGTAAGCGTGTGACCACAATACTGGACACAGTTGCATTCACCCTGTGTACCCCAGGACATCACTGTGAGCAAATATGTCCACCTGACAGTACTTGAGGACATAAAACATCACAGTGTATAACAGTACATATGTCTGAATATCTCTGCTAACACCAGTACCATGTAGCAGACGCAGCACAGACACAATCACCTACAGTACACACTTTCCCTTCCATAGTTTGACCCCATATTGCCAACTGATCTACAGACATCCTGCAGAAGCAGTTTGCTACCTGTAGGTGTAGAACACAAAGGTCTGCACTGGAGTACAAACTAAGTGGAATGGATCCACACACTTAGAAATATGAAGACAATGTCCGACAACAACATTCTGAAAGGTCATACTGGGCATGCTCACACACAAACAAATGAAGCCTGTGTCTGCCAACAACAGTGGACCATACATATCTGAAAGTTGCAGATGTTAGTGCATACACTCCTCAGTATGCACCAGTCATGCTTTGCACACACATTGGATAGGAATTCACACATATATCCAAAGACAACACACTATAATATGCCAAAAGTACACATACATAAATGTGTGGAAAAGAGTGACAGTGGCAAAGAGCCTACCATCATCTGGCCTGTCCCACCCAGTGCACAGCCAAATGGAAACAACCACATGATGTGTAAGTGTCACTCACTGTAGAAATTAGCTATTGATATCCCTCAGCATTACAGACTCTGTAGTGCAACAGGTAGCTGTGCAACATGACTGTACAAGGCAGTACTTATCTAGCAGTTGTATACATGTACCTGCGGAATATAAACCTGCATGTGCCTGAGTGTGGTGTGTCTACCTATAGATGAATGGGTTATGGCCTATGCACACACACATCCCTCCCCATAGCCCTACTATGACAAGCCTGCTGATGTCTTTCACTTTGGAATACACCTTTGGGAAAGGGGTAGCCCAGTAATCTCTGTGGCGCATCCTATAACTGCATAACGTAGTGTAATAAACTAGTTAGGTAGGAGTTCTAATCCAAGCATGGCAACTGTGTGTGTGTGTGTGTGTGTGTGTGTGTGTGTGTGTGTGTGTGTCTGTGTGTCTGTTTGTGTCTGTGTCTCTGTCTGTGTAGGGAGCAATGTTTTTAGGCTTGTCACACTCACTACAATTCAAATGCCCTACTTTGGCAAGGCTGCTGATGTCATTCACTGTGAAATACACCTTTGGGAAAGGAGTAGCCCAGTAATCTCTGTGGTGTGTCCTATAACCGTGTAATGCTATAGTGTGATATAGTACTTTGGTAGGGGTTCTATTCCCACACATGGCAAGTGTGGATGTTTGTGTGTCTGTTTCTTTGTCTGTGTAGGGAGCAATGCTTTTTAGGCTAGCCACACTCACTACAATTCAAATGCCCTACTTTGGCAAGCCTGCTGATGTCATTTGGTGTGAAATACACCTTTGGGAAAGGAGTAGCCCAGTAATCTCCATGACGTGTCCTATAACTGCATAATGCTATAGTGTGATAAACTAGTTAGGTAGAAGTTCTAACCCCAGACATGGCAAGTGTGTGTGTGTGTGTGTGTGTGTGTGTGTGTGTGTGTGTGTGTGTGTAGGGAGCAATGGTTTTTAGGCTTGTCACACTCACTACAATTCAAATGCCCTACTTTGGCAAACCTGCTGATGTCATTCAGTGTGAAATACACCTTTGGGAAATGTGTAGCCCAGTAATCTCTGTGGCGTGTCCTATAATTGCGTAATGCTGTAGTGTGATAAATTACTTAGGTATGAGTTCTAATCCCAGACATGGCAAGTGTGTGTGTGTGTGTGTGTGTGTGTGTGTGTGTGTGTGTGTGTGTGTGTGTGTGTGTGTGTGTATGTGTGTGTGTGTGTGTGTGTGTGTGTGTGTGTGTGTGTGTGTGTGTGTGTCTGTGTAGGGGGTAATGCTTTTTAGGCTAGTCACACTCAGTACAATTCAAATGCTCTACTTTGGCAAGCTTGCTGATGTCATTCATTGTGAAATACACCTTTGGGAAAGGAGTAGGCCAGTAATCACCATGGTACGTCCTATAACAGTAGTGTGATATAGTACTTTGGTGGGGGTTCTACTCCCACACATGGCACTTTGTGTAGGGTGCAATGCTTTTGAAGCCATTCACAGCCATTACAACCTCACTTGACCTTCTTTGGCAAGCCTGCTGATGTCATACCCAGTGAAATATACCTTTGAGGAAGGAGTACTCAAGTAATCTCTGTGGCACGTCCTATAACTGCATAATGCTGTAGTGTAATAAACTAGTTAGTTAGGAGTTCTAATCCCAGACATGGCAAGTGTGTGTGTGTGTGTGTGTGTGTGTGTGTGTGTGTGTGTGTGTGTGTGTGTGTGTGTGTGTGTGTGTCTCTGTGTGGGTGGGTGTGTGTGGGTGTGTGCATGTGTCTGTGTTTGTCATTTGTATCCTGTGTGGAGATGGCTGTGAGTATGTAACAACTGGACTCATTGTGGAGTGGGTTTTGCAAATTTCTTATATGGTGGCTGTATTATATGTCACAATGTCCGCCTTACAAGGATAACAGATGTGAAACAGCTGAGAGGCTGGGGTGGCAATCCATACCCCTACATGTGACATCAAGGCGTGGCAAACAAAGTTAGCAACCCTTGTATTATGCAGAGAATACTCTCAACCCATGTGTCATACACACACTTGCCTAGGCAACAACCAGTATGTTCGTAGTACCCTGCATATTGCCCACAGATAGTAGCCATGGTGTGATTGCAGTGGACTACAGAGGGCATGGCACCCTGTCCATCAGTACAATAGGCACATACATGCAGACAGTGTGTCTTCACTATCTTGCCCACTGGACACCAGCAACACCTGTGGTACCATCAAATGTGACCCACAAAGGACATGCCATGCCTTACACACATGCCCTGTATGGAAAGATGCCACTGACACCAGGGAATACATGTGTCATGCTATCAATGTAGGTGTAGGGTCAGCCTGCTGCCCATTACCAGTTCCTGGCACATGAAGCCAAGACAGATACATCTGATGATAACAGTCTGTGTACACAACATGGGCCAGACACCCCAGGTACAGTTCCACATGTCACTGTACATGCATGTGGGACGTGTGCACATCCCAGACAGCATCCATGTCATTGTCTAAAGAACACATACATGGCAAATATTGCACAGCAATTGCTACACACAATAGTTATCCAGGTGACTGGATGGTGAATACAATTCCCACCTGTGTGGGCCAATCCAGACACTACACCCCCTAAGCCACAATGCAGACCATTGTCATGTGGCCTGATGCCAAGGTATACCCTTCACCTAGCCTTGTATAGCCTTCTGGCACAACTCCCATTGGCATACTGAAGCATGCTGTCTGATGTGAGACACCTTCACAGACCCTTTGCCCATATAACTTCCGGATAACCCCTGTGGTGCATGTGATACCTGCACATTACTGTATTCTGGCAAAATAATTAGTTAGGAAGTGTATTCCTGACCTTGCCAAGTGTGTCAATGTGTGTGAGTCCCTGAAAGAGTGTGGCTGTATTGACACTGACATCTGTTCATGTGGACAGGCACGTGTACTACACCTACTGTATCACTACCATATCACTGTTGCAGATGTCACTCACCATCACATATACTTTTGGAGAGCTCCTCAACATGTAAGCTATGTGGCACATGCAATAACTGCACAGACATGTGACAGCAATACATAGTCAATCAAGGGTTTGAAACCCTGTACTGGTAGGTGTGTGTGACACAAACATGCTTAGGTTTTACTCTGTCACTCCCTCCCTGACTTACTTTGTCTCTGTCTGTCTTTCTCACTCCCTCTCTGGTGGATGTGGAGAACTACACCTGCTTTGCTTAGGCAGCAGCTTGTGTTTTGTAAGTGGTGCTCATTATTAGCTGATGGCCTCTGCATGAATTGCAGCCCTCCTCTAGCTGATTGCATATGGAACAGCTGTGGTAACATTCCCATAGCTAATTGCATGGAAACACACTCCAATGTCTAGGAACATCATGTTAGTGTTGGGCCTTTTCATTCACTGTGAGCAGGACCTAGATCTGGTGTTTGACAAACAGCATCACAGATGGATTTGGGATTTACCTCTAACAACATACACTGTGGAAACAGGCCAACACACAGGAGGGGGAGGTGCCTGACATGACTACAGAATGTAAGTGTTACTATTCTGCATTTGGAGTAATGTTGGTTTACCAGGGTGTGTGTGGATATGGCTGGTCTACATGTTTTAATACCTGTCATGACAGTGCTATGTTTTTGAGGAAACCCCCATCTGTAGGGTCATCTGCACACTGGGCAGTGTGTGGTGCCTTTTCTTTCTTGTGTTACTCACAGAACACCTATCTGAGAACTGCAGAAGCATAGTATGAGGATTGCAGTCAGTACATGGTGACAGCCATGAGAGTTACTGACTTCATATCCCTCATAGGACATATGTCACAACAAACCCTGTTACAACAGTAAATGTATGAGGTTATCATAACAACATGTCAATATTGGCCCTGTGTTTGTGCCTCCAGCCAGAACTCTGTCAACCTTCATACATATGTCATGCAGTGCGAGGTGCATATGTTCTGTACACCATTATTTATTGACAGCATATCTGATAACAAGCCAGTGAGATATCAGACTGCTACGCATGTTATGTATAGTAGGGGGTTATATTTGAGGACATAACCTGGGCATTCTGTGGTTGTGTGTACACTACTGAGGTATGTGTACTTATGGTGATTGTCAACAGTGTGTATATTGTGAATATGTACCTTGGCCTGTGTACAGACTGTGATAGAGGTCATTGTTCTTGGTCCTGTTCTATCTGATTTTACATGCTGCTTCAGTGTATGCTACCCTATCGGCTTACATGTTTGTAGGGCCAAACACACAGATGTCCCATACCACAGACAGGCATCGGACCACACTGTGTAGTAGCCCAGTATATGTAGGGTTAGTGTGTGAGTGGCACATATGAGGATGGTGGTAATCAGATAGTTCATATACTGTAATATTATGCTATCTGACCATATGTGGCTGTGGCTGTGTTCACAGTGGTTGTGGTTATGCATTTTCACACAGGTGTCTGTTACTCTGTGCTGTGACATGGCTGTAGAGCCTGCTATATATGCAGGTACATGTGTATACCCCCATAAGAAATGTAGGCCAGTGTTGTGGCAGTCTGCCTATAGCCTGCACAGTGCTTTGGGACATGCCTAGAAGCTTAGTGTACTTATCCAGTGTGATGTTATGTCCAGATACTTGCCAGATGTACTGCTGCCAGGCCACCATAACAGCCATGTATTTCTGACAAAGCAGTGGGATGCTGTACAGCTGTATTAGTGGGTAGTATGTGGCCATGTCACCTCTGTACCAGCAGTTATTATGTGTCAGGACAGACAGGGATGTGTGAATGCATAACCTATGGGAGCAAATGTATACCAGTATTTACATGATATACCCATCTACATGGCTGTTAACATCCACATTGTCAGGCTTGGTCCACATGTCTTGCACTAAGAGGTTCTGTGTATACCTCTGGACTGACCAGAGTGTGTCAGACTGTCCACATTTATTGGCCATATCTCTGCTGTAGTCCACAGGATCATTACTGTGCTACCGGTGGTACTGTACTATGATGTCCTTAGGATGTCTGTCAGTAGCCAGTGGTGTATATCTTAAAAGCAGATGTGACCTCCCACATACAACATGTCTGTGAAGTTCACCCCTGTTACAATAGCAATAGTCTACATATATACCTGCAATACACACCTGACATCCCCTTGCTCTAAGAAGTTGGGACTACTGGGGCTGAGGTAGGACTCCACTCCATGTTCTGGACATATGGTGAACATATATGTGTATATATAATTATCCATATATCTATATAGATATATACACATATACATATCGACATACATAGATGGATAAGTATATGTACACACACACACACACACACACACACATATATATATATATATATATATATATATATATATATATATATATATATTTATATATATATAAACACTCAGATTTATTCATATACACAGCAGTATATGTCTACACATATACAGATACATATGCACATATACTTATGGATATCTACATATATATATATATTGACAGTAATAGATATATCAGAATAGATATATCAGAATAGATATGTATGCACATATAGTTATCGATATCTACATATATATCTACATAAATAGGCATATATATATATATATATATATATATATATATATATATATATATATATATACAAAGAGATGTACACATGGCCATATATATGTTGCACTATACAGATGTGTATACAGACATATGTATGAATACACATGTGTATGTACATGTAGACATATATCAACATATTATATGTATATATCCATATTCCTGTCATGTGTAAACCTCACGGTTGGGTATACCCTCCCAAACGTATCCCACCGTATGTATCTGCTATGTGTACATTATGATAAAACAAGATATGTGATGCAACAGTCATATTAATAAGACGTACTACACAATTGTGGAAGTAAAGGCAATTGTTCAATACTAATCAATATATGTATTTACAGATATATTGGAAAAACAACAGCTGTCTTCACAGTGGTCATGGCGTAGTTAAGTGGTGTGACTATAGTGTACAGGGTCCTGGGTTCAAGACCTGCAAGGGCTGTTCATTTTGTTGTTGGGCAGAACAAGGACTGTCAGATACAGAGTGGTTAAAGCAGCTTTGAGCAGCTTTAAGTATATTCGTGTGGGTTTGCGTGAAGCTAAGCGGTGCTAAGCTACAGGTAAACCTATGGGCGCTTACACAGTGTAGGCTTTGCTTACTAGTGTGCAAATCAGCTTAGCTGTTATATTGCAGCAATGTTGATACCTGCTAGGCATGGCTTAGCCCTGGTAACCAGTTCACACCACCCAGTCTGATAACATAGCAGGGTAATGACATCTGTAATAAGTGTATTTAATGCCATGTACAATACATGCGCCTGTGTGCTGTCATTACAGTAGCAAGGGGTGTGAGTGTCATGTCTGGGACACAGACGTATATGAGGCCTGTACAGCACTGTTATCCATGTGAATGTGTTACATACAGGGGTAGGAGCCCTGAGTACATGCTGTCACTCTGTCATGTAGTGTACCATGGTGGTACTATTTTTGGCAGTGCTTACCCAGGCAAGAGTAGAGTGCTACATGTAGTACTGACAACAGACACACTTGCAGGCATAGCTGGACTCTGAGGCTTCCCTGTTGTATCCCTGGTGTGTGAGCTGTGTTACAGTTTATAACCCCTACTGGATAATGATCTGACATGTGGAATGTAACTGTAGACTACCGTCTGTTCAGCACATGTTAGTGAGGGCTTCTGACATGTAGTTATGGCATACATATTGTTGTCCAACATCTCTCTGTCAACACATTCATCCTACTGCATAGCTACTTGCCAAGCTGATAACTGAGAGTCCCTGTACAGATGTGCAGATGGCAGGTATCCAGCTGGGATATGTACAGGCAACCTAAACTTGATTGACACTGACATGTCTGCCCAGCTGTGTAAGAACTGGCACATATAGGAGACAACACCCTGTACGCACCACATGCCACGGGTACCTCCACTACACTACACTACCACAGTCAACAGAACATGCTTGGGTATGGGTCTCCATCACAGATACTAACCATGTTATCTTAATGCATGTTGCATACATGTCAACTTGATCACCTCAGTGGCCATGTGCAGGAGGCAACTGGAGGATTGGCTGATACATGCCACTCACACCCGAGGGTCACCACAGTAGTGTTTGTCAATAGATTGCCTGCTGCCACATGGCAGGTGGTAGGATACCACAGTACACACATCCCCTGCACAACCCATCTCTTCAAGGACAATAGCTAGGTACACAGCTATGACAACCTGCAGCGATGCACCCCAGTACTGACACATGTGTACATGTGCATTACTGAGTATAGCAGTATCTGTGTGTTAGCACACCTGTACTTGGGAATTTCATGAGGGCCTTCACAACCACCGCAACACCAATTTCCATAGTCAGTTGTGGCTGCTGTTGTATTGGAAATTACATGTACCCTGTTAAGTTCCTCCCCATACCACCTACATGAGCCTTACAGTACCAGCACAACATTGTTGTACAAATGGGTTGATAGGCACAGGATAGCCATTGAGTTCTAGCAAGTGTGTGTATGTGTGCATGTCCATATATCTGTAGGGTACAGCTTTCCGAGGCCATATACTCCTGTTACAGTACCCATTGCCACACAGTAGTACAGATAGTGTTGTTGCTGCCCATAGGTGAGGCATGACAATGCAACACCCAACTATGCCTCTGAAATGTGCATTAGATGCACAACATCCCCAGACATGTATAGAATGCTAATGGGGGATGTAATGGGTGTATACGGACACTATATATGTACCACTGTTGGGATATACAATGGGTTGTATCACAGTTATGGGCAATGTGTGATGGTGGGTATGTCAGAGTGTCATCATGGGTGTCAGGTTGTACAATATCCACTGGGGGATGTGGGTGCTGTATACACTATCATTACAACAAGGTACACCCGGTATATGTCCCATGTAACACTTTATGGTTACCACTGTCACCATCAAACATACAGGTAACTGATCCCACAATCCAGGCCAGTTATGCATGTGCTGTGTGCAGCCTACCTGTAATACACTGGACACATGGTCAAGTTAGTTAGCAGAGATAGGCCCAGGTCTCTTGGATGTGTGTCTTCCTGTTATGTGTCTGTTACTGTGTATATGAAGGTATGTCACAATATGTATTGTCCATATACACCCATTACATCCCCCATTAGCATACTGTACACGTCTGGGGATGTTCTGCATGTAACATGTAACCTGGAACGCACCTCACCCTAAACACTGTGTGGTGTGCGCAATGAAAGCCACACACTTCAGTATCACTACATACCTAGGTAGGGATCTAGTCCCAGTGTTGCCAAGTAAGAGTGTGTGTGTATGTGGATGGGTCTGCATCAGGTTGCAGATTATAGACATCCCAGTGGGTCACCTATCCATGTGGCACAGGCAATAACTGTTATACAAACCTGTGACATGTGTTCAACTGTACCCCAGATATGTCACAGCCATGGTTTCACCACAGTGCCATACCCTGTTGTGGAATATGATTGCAGACCACCCTCATGTTGATACATGTACACCTACAACACAAATGGATAACATTATAGAGACCAAAATCAACCAGTGTTACTAACATCAATAATGCATCATTGCTGGATCGCTACACTACCTGACATATATGCATTACACTTTACACCTGACATGTTACACTGCAGTACTTTGGTACACGGTAGTACAGTCACCTTGTGCATCAGAATCATATTAGCTTGTCCCTGCATTGATGGTATGGATGACAGGGATGTGACACAGGTATCATCATATGCACAGGGTGTGTTGTTGGTTTGCCAGAGGCTGAGGGTGGGCCATACATTTGACACCATGTGTGTGGGTGAGGAGTGTAATGAGGTGAACTGGGCATGGTGATGTGTGTGTAGGTATGGGGTTGCCCTAGGTGTGTTCATATAGTGTGTGGATATGCATGCACACAGTTCTGCTATGTGGCTGCCTGACACAGGTGTTTATGGACAGCTGCAGACCATACCTGGTAGGGTGTGCAGTTCACTGCCTCCGGCCATGGACACATGGACTGTGTCTGCCAGGGGTTCCATGGGCATGTCCAGGTGCAAGCCTCGATGTGCTACTCTCCCCTGATGATGACAGATGTCCGCTGGAGCCAGGTCCCTCTTAGGACTGGCCAGGACCACATGCTCATGCCCTGCTGTGGTGTGGTGTGGACAGCACCCTCCCTGCAGTGCCAGGGCTGGTACTGCCACTACGGGTGCCCCTTGGTGTCCTAGCATGTCCACGTTGACTGCCAGCTGTTGGCATTGCTGGCCTATGTCCATGTGGCTGTTGCCGCACTCCCACCACACGTTCAAGCATGGACAAACCACGGTCGATGAGAGCCATCATCTCACCAGACCATCTTTCCATGAGCTCAGTATATGCACGGATGGCACCAGACAGTTTGCGGAAGTTGTCACTTGCAGATGTGAGAGCAGCCCTCTGCAGCCTCAGGCCCTGTCTAGTGTAATGTTCCATACATGCCTGCACCACCATGACAGCCTAAAACATGCGCCTGCTGGTACCAGTTATGTCGTGTCTGCCAGGGGCATGATGACCAGTGGCCCTACCCCAAGCACCCTGGGACATCTGACTATGTGGTGCTCTGCCGGACATCCAGCTATGCCTGCTGTGACCAGACACAGTAGGCATGGTTACCACACTCTCTTGTGCACTGTCACCAAATGCCAGCTGTCCCTCCGCTATGGCCACTGGTGATGGGGTATGTATAGGCACTTAAACTGTGTGTGGGGTTGGGGTGACTAAAAGGGGGATGTCAAATGATGGCACTGTTTTGGCCCTGACAACCCCACCTGTGCCTCAACTGTACCATCATCATCTTCAGTGTCTGTATGGACACCAACATCAGATGGCATGCAGGAGGGACCCTGACCCACCTTGCTAAATGTGAGGGAAAATAATAAATGCACTTTAAGACCTGTACAGCATTGCATAACAGTAGACACACACACACACACACACACACACACACACACACCACAATACCTACCTACAGTCCAGCATATATTCCCATGCGTTCTACATCCTGCATCACACTTGGTAACATACACACATTGATACCACTCATTAATGTATCATTCCTCTAAATGCCTAGACAAGTGATCACAAGACATGCTACTCAATTACCTCCCTGACCTGAGTGGAGTGATTCTACATGGCCTCACTGCTGTAATTCAGTGTTCACCCTGTGTATGTCTGGACATCATGAGCATGGCCCCTATATGTGAGGGGCTACTATGTTCACTCCGTAATATCATGCACTGGAGTGTCATGTGTATGTATTGCTCAGTACATGCCAGATATGCTGCTCAATCAGCCTATCATGTGACAACTATAATATATGGATACACTCCCTGGTGTTGTCTAGTAATTCCCCAATGCATCTGTAGTGCTGCATACGTGGGTTGTAAGTCACCTCTCTGCTGAATGCAATATTAAGGGTATACTTGGGCTCTACCTTCCCTTTCATAGGTTCATAGGTTGGTACTAGGCTATCGGCCCTAGGGTCTATGCAAGCCTAGCCATAACAATTCCCTGGATATTTCTTCCCACAATATTTACTTCTCCAGGTCCCTGTCTAGCAGGTCAACTGACATGATCCCCGGGGTGAATTTCCTATCTCCCATCCAATCATCAAGGTTCCTTTTGAAGAGGGCCAATGAGGCGCTCTGCTTGATATGTATAGGCAGTCTATTCCAGAGTATGGGGAGTCTCTGGGTCAGGAACCTATCCCTCCAGCATGTTTTGTTCATTGTGATGACAAGGTTTAGATCCCTGGAGCATGTGGCTTTGAGGGATTGGGGTTTCTTTAAGTGGAGCATGTCCAACAGCTCAGGGTTTGACATGGCCTTGTATGTTAAGCAGAGATCACCTCTGAGTAGATGATATGCCACAGAGTATAGCTGGAGTTTTTTTTAGATGGTCAGTATATGGCGTCTGCTTTAGGCCTGTGATTCTTTTAGTGAGGTATTTCTATGGCCTTTCCAGCTGTTGCAGATGTCTTGTGAGGTACATACCAAACGGGGCATTATACTCTATAATGGGTCTAATGAGGGATGAGTACAGTGGGACAATGACCTCCTTTTTTCTGGATGAAAAGCTCTTAGTGATGAGGTGTGCCACACAGAAGGATTTCCTGACTGTTGTGGCAATGTGGTTATCGAAAGTGAGACCACTGTCCACCTGTGTCCCTAAGTCTGTCATCACACTTTCGATGTTTAGTGTCCTGCCACCTATGTGGTAATTCATGGGTACATGTTTTTTTCCAAAGGGGATAACTATACATTTCTTGGCATTAAGCTTGAGCCCAAGGCTCTGGCACCAGGCATCTGTTTCTGTAAGGCCCTTTTGTAGAATATCCACATCATTTGGGGATTCAGTAATGGCTCCAATTTTGCAGTCATCTGCAAACTTTGTTAGCCAGAGTCCCTTAGTGTTGGCCTGTACTTCAGAGAAGTAAATGCCAAACAAGAATGCTCCCAGAACTAAACCCTGAGGTACTCCACTTGTCACTTGTCTGGAGCCGGATTTGGAGTCGGCTACTTTTACTGTCTGGGTTCTGTCAGTAAGCCAGTTAGCAACCCATCGAGTGACATAGGGATTTATGCTTAGCTTAGTAAGTTTATCTACTTTGACACCATCCAGAGTGGGGGATGGTGTCAAAGGCCTTGGCGAGGTCCAGATAGGCTGTGTGGACTGCCGTACCCTCGTCCACAGCTCTGGAGACTGATTCGAAGAAGTCAATCAGATTCAGGAGACAAGATCGGCCCTTCACAAACCCAAACTGGGTGGGGTCCAGTGTTTGAAGGTTGCCAATGTCTTTGTTTATAAGTTACATGATAATGCGTTCCATGCCCTTGCAAATCAGGCTTGTCAGACTGATGGGACGGTAGTTCCCGGTATCTAAGGTGGATCCTCCCTTGTGGAGCGGGATAGATGTAGCTGTGCACCACTCAGTGGGCACAAAGCCTGAAGTGAGGCTATGATTAAACATGACACTTAGGTGAGGTGCCAGTTCATTTTGTAGTTCATGTAGTACACAGCCTGGGATGTCATCTGGTCCCATGGATGCTGTATTCTTAGCTTTGGAGAGTGCGGTTTCTAGCTGTGAGGCCGTGATTATCAGAATTTAGAAATATTTTGGTATTGAGATGGGCCCTTTAGGGGGTGAGAGTGGGGTGAAGTTGGCACTAAATCGATCTGCAGGATATTAGCAATATCCTTGGGATCAGTATATTTAATGCCATTCTGTTGTAACTCAGAGCAGATCTGAACATTGCCATTTAGATTCTTGACATAACTATAGAATGTCTTGTGGTTGTTTTTGGAATCTTTGGCAATTTTATTTTCGTAACTAGCTTTTGAGGATTTTATGAGGGATCTCAGCTTCTTACTGAGGCTGGTGAGGGAGTTTTTTTGCATCCTGGGATTTTCCTCTTTTTTGCAACAGTTTATTCCTTCTGTTGTATAGTTTGTTTATAGCAGGGGACCACCAGATTGGCTTCCTTTTTTTGGAGAAGAGCATCTTGGTTCTGTTTGGGATGGCACAATTCATGCACGAGTGGATGTGCTCGTACAGTGCCTTAGTGTAGGATTCTGCAGTCAAACTTCCAGATCCCATCTGCGTGGGTGTTGTGAAGTTTGTCACTTCTGACTTCAGTAGCTTGAAGTTGGCTTTGAAGAAGTTTTTTAAGGAGGTTTCCTTACTGGGGGATGGGGGTGGGATGTGGATGTCAAGGGTGATTTGCTTATGGTCAGACCTGACCAATGAGGTGGTGACCACTGGTGTGGAACATCTATCTCCCATGTTGGTAATTACCAGGTCTAGGATATTGGAGCCCCTGGTGGGACAATGGATTAGTTGATCCAGGGCATTGGAATTTATTAATTCCAAGAACCATTGGGAAAAGGAGTTGGTACCTGAGTAGTTTTCCCAATTAATGGCAGGGTAGTTGAAATCACCCAGTATTAGGGTGTTTTGTTGTATCTTAATATTTTCCAGTATGTTTAGAAAGGTGTAGTGAGAATCTTGGGGCATGGTTGGGGATCTGTAGCAAGCTACAATTTGGATTGCAGTCTTACCTAGTGTTAGTTGCACCTGGAGAATTTCAGATGCATTGTGTTGGGCAACTAGCCTGGAGGTGTGAATATCCTTGGTGAATATGGACACTCCTCCACCTTTAGTGTTTCGGTCCTGGTTTTGTGGCCGAAAAGTGTGGTAAGAATTGTAGCCTGGTATTGCAAGGGTGCTCTCTGGAGCCTTGAACCAGGTCTCAGTTACTGCACAGATATCGATGTTCTCCATTTTTAGGAGTGCCTCGAGAGAGTGCATTTTGAGGTTTAGACTTCTAGCATTGAGTAGCATTACCTTCAGATTTTGCCTGCTTCTATCTGTTATGGTGGTGGTTTTATCCTTTGAACCTTGCCTAAAAAAGGCACTAGAGGGGTGGCAAGACCTTTAGCCAGTATCCTGAATCCCAGGGGTGACAGGTGCAAACCATCTCTGGCAAAGCATCGTGGTTTATCGATCATGTCTTCCCAGGCAGACAAATACTGGATCCACTTTGAATGACACCAGAAGCTTAGCCAATTGTTGAAGTCAATCATTTTGTCCTTATACTGTGGTATCATTCTGGGCGAAGGCAGGATGCTACTCAGGGCTAGGGTCATACCTGCCTGGGTCACATGATCCAAGAGCTCTTCCATATCTTTTTTCATGTAGTCCAGGGAGGTACATCTCAAGTCATTCACTCCAGCATGGACAATGACAGAGTCGTATTTGTACTTGTTGTGGAGTGACTTGAGTGCATGCGTTATGTGGTGGATCCTGGCACCCGACAGGCAGCTGACTGTAATTTTCAATGCCTGTTCCATGCTACAGACCTTATTATACTATCTGATGTCCTGTGATTACATTCATGACAAGTATTTCTAGTGTTTCATGTGGCAGCCCATATCCATGTACTGCGCAATCCCAAAGGGAGGTACTGCTGTATGAACAATCCCACAAGCTCACATGTGCATACATGGACATCCGCACAAACACACACACATGCACACACACATCCTACATGCATCAACATCCCTCCACTTCACCAGAGTGACCCTACAGACAAACTATCCACTCACCAGGACGCACACACACACACACACACACATACAGGTGAGGTTGCACAATGATAGTACACACAGTCCTCCTATTACCCATCTGTCAACATGTATAACATATGGTACACAACAGCTTGCAGGGCAGTTATAGTCAATCCATGCTAGCAACAGTATACATGTGTGTGATGCATGTGCTGTGTTACTAGGTGATGCTCCTTCCCCTGGATACCACTGCACCCATGTACACAGTATTGCTGTGCACCTGTTCTGCACCCTGCCATGTACTGTGCACCACACCTCACAGGTGTACCACCCATTGCTGAATGTGTAGTACTGTGTCAGTTATGTCAGCTTTAATGCTCACAGCCCCTATGTTCTTCAGCAACACATACCTGGGATGATATGTGGACAGATGTCATTTGTGAATGCCTGATGTCTGATTTATAGCTCTCAGCATCAGCGGACCATGTATGACCAATCCAGTACTATTACACTGACAACCCTTCACAGCATACCATGGCTATGGGGAGTGTACACACCCTTATTGATATGATGCACCCTTCCTTGATCTGCCATGGGACCACACCACCAAATATATTAACAGTACATGAGCCTGATATGTAACATATGTCCTGTACTTTCACATGCAATGTCTACGGAATGTATTAGGTGTGCGGATGCTGAACTTGATGCATGCAGTCCGTGTGTGCATATGTGTGCACACCCTCATCATGACAGTTTGTTGCACCTATTATGTGTACTACAGCAGTTACTACTCTTGGCAGGGGTATACCAGCATGGGCCATCTGCATTTTCCAGTGTATGTTCAGTCTGCCCTACACACATACCCCTAATCTGCATGATTGCAAGGTCTACTCATGTGCACATCCCTTGGTGTTCACACACTGCCGTCACTATTGCTGTGGAGGTAGGGTTACTTCTGCCACAGTTCCTGAACCTGACTATGTGCAGATACAGCCATTCTTAGCATCCTTAGGATCGCTGCTGCAGTGCACTGGTGTGTCATGCTGACACCCCTACACCTTCAGCCTTTTTGCAGATGCTTGACAAGTAAGGTCTACACATGTGTGTTAGTTTGCAGTGTCCTATATACTGAACACCACATTTTGCAGTGTCCTATATACTGAACACCACATGTTAAAGCCTAGTCCCAGCTGATAATGTGGACCACAGTAATATGTTATGCCATAGTGTAACTCTGCACCAGTTGTCATTGTCTTACTGGTATATAGACTGGTGTTGCACTGTACACGGGTGATGTTTCAAACATGTCCCTACTGTAGACCATGTCTACCACCATTATGTTACTCCTTGTGGACACATTCTGCAATGACAGGATGTTAGGCATCTTGCATGTGTCTGATAGACCCTTCCAATACCCCATCATTGTCACCACTGTGATGCCATGCATTTAACAGCAACAATACGTGCACATGTACACCATGCATTCTGGGTAGGTATGTTAGATGTGTGCATGGAATATACCATAGCCATTATATGCCAGGTGTATTAGTAAGCATCAACATAAACCATACTCACCAGCTACAGGCTGCTGCCTTGGTGGTATACCAGAGGGACCTACATAAGAGTGTGAGAAATGCAAAGTCAGTGGCCACACCTGTGGCATTGCTACAGGGTGGGTGCAGCATTACAATGCATCAACAGTATATGTCCACAATACTACCACATATGCACATCTGTTTATCACTACTATGCAGCAACAAACTATATAACATGTCAGATATGCATAATCTACCTGTACAGATGAGGATGTATATGCAACAGTGGTCTACTGATGTGCCCTGTGGCCTTACCTGCATGCTCCTCAGACAGTGTGTGGGTAGCACCCACCTCCACAATGATATCTGGCAGTTGTTGGCTATGCAGACAGGCAGGTGTCATGAGGCTGGCTAGGAGCTCCTCCACACGTGTCAGGGGGGATAGATGGCATGAGCCTCCCCACTGCTGTGAGATGATCCCCCTGGACTGCAGCAGCATGCCAACAGACATTGCAAAGCAGTTCAGAACAATGATGCCGGACCTGGTCATAACTGCGATTGTGCAGTCCATCATTGACCCTGTGGACTAGGTCATTCCAAAGGGCAGTCCTCTCCTGCTGCTCATGGGCGGCCCAGCCAAATAGAACAGGGTAGTGCTGGATTAGGTGATTTACCACAATATCACTCTCGGTAGCTGAGTAAGCCAGAAGCCTTCTATGTGACATCTTGCCTAAAAGACATAAAAATGGAAACAGGTGTGAGCAAGTCATGCAGCAAGGTTACCACAGTAATTAATGCACATCACTGTCACCCCCCCCACCATACTGGTGGCAACAAACTGTACACATGACTCAGTAGGTATGGTTACAGCTTATGTACCAGTGGGACAGATATTGTATTGTACCACACTTTGTGCAATGTGTTTTTAGCCATGTTCCCTGTGTGGACACTATCATTGCTGGCCTGTTACAGACTATTCACCTGCATGCCATTGTCAGGGCCACTATGGTTCCATATATGCCTGTGGTATGCTTGCTATGTGATTGCTGCACATCTGACATTCTGTGTTATTGGGGATATCTGCATGCTGTTGGACATGTTCCAGGATTGTGTAGACTATTACAACCCACATATGTTCTATAACAGTGACACAATAGCATGTTTATGTATTATTGGCCAGCAGAACCATCTCTCCAAACTCATCTGCCCATGTTACCAGGCCACATCACATGTGGGACCCAACCTGGAGCCTCCTCATGTACTAATCCAGCAATACCTTCAGGTGGAACCAACTCAGAGGATGTTGTCCCCCCTCTGGGGGCACACACAGACATGATCTTGTCCCCCGAGGTCAGGTCCAGGGTGTGTTCCATAACGGGCTCCACAGACACATGTGGGATGTGCTACATCACCTTGAGGCACCCAGTATACATTCACAGGGTCCACATGCTCCTCCTGCTCAGCCTCCAGGCCAGGCACCTTCAGGACATGGACTGCTGTTGTGAGTAGCAGTGAGTGGGAGGCTTGTTCCCATTGTGCCCATGGGGCTTCCACATCACAGACCACACACACCATCCAGGGAGTTTACCCACCACATATGTCAGATACCACCCTTGTAGGCTGTCTTCTACATCTACCAACCCTGACCACCTCCACAACTATACCTGCCATACTTCCCCATATTCCCATTCCATACTTCACAAACAAGGGCAATGTGGTCCCAACAAGAGGTTCACATGTGACATACCCATCCATGTTGCACACACTGACAGCTGTAGATATCTGTGTGCATTGCTATGTCTGCTATTCCCTCACACATAGCATGCAGCATTGTAGTGGTGATATAGTGGACATGTATTTACATACATATATGTGTGTGTGCGTGTTTGTATATATATATATGTAGACATGTGCATATAGGTATATATCTATATATGTGTAGATATATATGATGTTTTATATATGTGTTTATATATATGTCTACACATGGGTATGTGTATATTTGTGGACATACATGTATAAATAAATATATATACATATTTATATAGATATATATATATATATATATATATATATATATATATATATATATATATATATATATATATATATATATATATATATATATATATATATATATACACATATACATACCTATATATGGGGTACATTCAGACATCAGGTACACAATCTCACACCTTCCTGCACAGCTGCACTGTTCTGCCTTGCTACAACACAGACAGGTGCCACATATGGACACAGCCTAACATTAGGGGGGTATATGTAGGGCCAGATTCCAGGTAACCCTTTACACACCTATGGCATTCCAGCATGCTACAAGACAGGTTAACCTCAGTATCCTGCAAGAGGTGGGCTGTGGAACCCTTGTGTCCATCATTATGGCATTACTTCCACCACCAGCTATTGACCACAGCAATATACATGCTTCCCATTACACAACACACACTATGATGACTTACATCTTATCAGTCAATGCTGCTCTGCACAGTTGACGGGTATGACCCACTACCCACAGGGACAGACTCTATTTTCCTTAGCAGTTGTTCAGCTGAACATCATTACAGCAACACCTGATGGCACATTTAATCATTCCACATCATCTATCCCATTATTATGGACCAAGTACTATAGTCAATTACATGCATGTATACTTCACATACCTGTTGTGGGAATAATGTCTCTTCTGGATAGTTTGCTGGATGGGTTTTGGTTTTGTTGTGCTTGTTTTTGCCTTTCACTCACTCTCTCTCTCTCTATCTCAGTCTCTCTCCAGTAAATGGATTGAGCTGCTTTGAATAGATTGCAGCATGGATTTTGTAGGTGATGTACATGATAAGGTGATGGCCTCTGCACCAATCAGTGTCCTCCACTTGCTACCTGCATGCAGCATGCTGTGTAGTACTTCCAATTACCCCTGTCATGGCAACCCACTACTATAAATCCCTACATCCTGTGGGCGTGGTCCCTTTACCTTTCCTGTTTGGTGGACATCCTTCCTGTGTGTGGGCAGCAGTGTTACAGACAGCAAGTAACAATACCTCTTACAAGAGAACTTGCACACTCAGGCCAGCTACATATATGTAGGAGTTTCCAGAACTACAGACAGAGTGTGAGTAGTGTTGTTGCATGCATTGTATAGCAGCAGTGTTACAGGGGTTGTGTGTACATACTACTTTAACTCGGAATGCAGTCTGTCTGCATAGCTATAAACTGTGGGCATATCCACTTGATGGCCAGAAGTGTGCCTATTATGTTTTGTCTGTCCACCACACAAGCTTTGTGTCAGATATATCACTGGCAGTGTGTGTGTTGAGTGCTATCAGTACAAGGCTACATCCATTTCTGTTTCTAACTTCATGTTCCTGACTAAGGGTATGTTGCAGACTATCCTGTAAAACCAGCAACTTGCTTACTGTCTGACAACAGTATTTCACATATGGGCATGTGTTCCAGCCTCTGTCCTCCACCTACATACCAGGCTCTGTACATATGACATGCTGTCAGGGGTTGTTATGTAGTGGGCTGTGAGTATGTCATGCTGCCATTCCTGCCATCAGTCCACTGCTGTTGTGGCCCCCACACATATTGTGGGGTTGGGTCCATATATATGTGGGCTTCATCTACACAATACATGTGTGCCCTTATGCACTCCAGAGGCCAGTGTATGTAACAGTGGTATATTGCCCTGTATTATTCAATCTATGGGGTGATGCACCATAACTAACCTAGGCTGTTACAACATGTGGGGGTATCAGGGGTAAGCTGCCTTTAAGGTATCTGGATGTACATTACCATACAATTCACCTTGAGTAAATGCAGGCCTAATGCTTCCTGTCATACAGACTGTTCTGTTTGTCAGTGTGATTGTGATGGTGTCAGTTATGCCTTGTTATGTAACAGATACACCCCATTGTGTCAACTGAGGTATTTACCCCCTAGAGATTGTTTACAGAGTGTAGATAGAGGCTGCTGGACTATACATCTGCATTACTTACTGTTGATTGTTATCCTGTGGCCCAGTCTGTCTTTACTATTCTACTACTTGAAGGCCTCAGCCTGGACAGCAACATACACAAACCTTTCCAGACTACTGTATTAATATAACTGTTCCACAGTTGCATTAGTCTGTTTATATATATGTCACTGTCTAAACAGCTATATGACATGGCATATACAACTGTAATAGTACACAAATAAAGCTTTCCCATGTATGCACACCTGTGTGTGGTGTTATATCCTTGAACCTCTCTGTGGGTATATGTTGCAGGCAGCAATTGTCATTTGTATGGGTGGCTCATACAGTATCCAGTTGGCAAGGTGGCAACTGTAGGCATAGTGGCTGCTCCATATTGTGTGAACCTTCTACATATGTATTTTCCTATACATATCTGTGTGTGTGTGTGTATGTATGTGTAGTTACATATATATCTGCATATATGTGTCTGTGTATATGTATCTTAGGAATGTAGATCACTTCCACATTGTACATTCCCTATGGTAGCCAGACTGTACTGCATGATATGTTACTGATACCAGCTTGACATCATACAGGTGGGATAGAGTACTGTTAATATCTTGTGCTCATGTTGTATCAGGTCCTGATTATGGGATCTGCAACAGTTGGTATTGTATTGCAGGGCAGGTGTGTTTGGCTGTGGGGGCGAATATCTATACGCACAAGACATATGTTGTTTGGGCCCTCTCACCCCCATTAATGGTGCATGTGGACATATATGTTTTTGCTATGTTCTCTTTTGTATCTATAGATATATGTCTGTATGTACCTATATAGATATATATTTATGCTTACATATATATATATTGCTGTATATATATATATATATATATATATATATATATATATATATATGGGTCTACTGTATAAGTTCGAAAATACACTTCTTCGAACTCACACAGTAGACCCTGGGTTACGCGAAAGTGCACTTAATCGAAAGTGCACTTTTGCAAAACCCGCTTCAGCAAACAGGCTACTACTGATTTTAGTGCAGTAGTTACGGACCTTAGGGTTAGGGCGCGGGTCATGGTAAGGGGATAGCTAGTAGGGCTATCCCCTTACCATGACCCGTGCCCTAACCCTAAGGTCTGTGACTACCGCACGATAGAGGAGGATAGCCTGTCCTCCACTGTGGTGCGGTAGTCACGGACCTTAGGGTTAGGGTTAGGGCACGGGTCATGGTAAGGGGATCGCTAGTAGGGCTATCCACTTACCATGACCCGAGCCCTAACCCTAAGGTCCGTAACTACCGCAACATAGTGGAGGACATAGCATGTTTTCCTGCTGTCCTCCACTGTGGTGCGATCTGTTCGTAGAAGATGAGTTCGTGAAAGTGCACTTTCGAATAAGTGCACTTTCGCGTAACTGAGCGGTCTACTGCTCTTTTTCGAATACGTGGTATTCGATGAAAAGCAGTAGACCCATATATATATATATATATATATATATATATATATATATATATATATAAAATATACATATAGATGTAGACATATATAGCTGTAGATGTATGCATATGTATGTATATATGTGTATGTATATATATATATATATATATATATATATATATATATATAGATAGATATATATATATATATATATACATGGATATATATATATATATAAATATATATATATATATACATATATAGATATGTTATATCTATTTAGATATAACTATATATATATATATATATATATATATATATATACACACACACACACACACACACACACACACACACACACACACACACACACACACACACATTTACATGCTTAAATACATTTTCTGTACTGTTGAATGACTGGGCTGGATGATATGTTTGTGAAAACATCAGGGTTATGTATATCTGACATGGCTTAGTGGTAAATCACTTTGGTTATGGTGTGCATGGTCCTGGGTTCGAGCCTTGCAAAGGCTGTTTATTTTTTTGCTGGGCAGAACAAGGGCTGTTGGATACAGAGTGTTTAAGGCACTTTTAAGCAGTTGTAAGCGGGTTTGCATGGGTTTGTGCGGAGGTAAGCACTGCTAATGTCCGGTTACTGTTTCTTATACTCAGCTTCTAAATTGCTTAACCTGTGTAGTCATTGCTTACACCCACGCAAACAGGCTTAAACCTGCTTACTACTGCTTAAAGGTGCTTACTCCCACTTACCCCCGCGCTAATTTCTTTAAAAGAAAAGAAAAAAGGGGTGATAGGAAAGTGGTGAAAAAGGGGTACAAAGAGGAAAAGACAATAGGGAAAATAGCTAGGGATGTGCAGGATGGTGTAGGAAAGGTCCATAGCTGCCCATTTCTTCTATAGCAATATACACTGAATTTGGAGGTAGATTTGGATATTCAAACCCCTGAAAAAGGGGTGAGGACAACAATAATATGTTATGATGCCAATTAGACCAGATTACATGTATCCAGTGGACATTTGTGCGAAATTGACAGCTATGTATGGGGCGATATTTTTTTTGGTGAACAGATTGCCCCCTTTTTTTTCAGGTGAGAGTGGGATGTTGGGGAGGGATAGTAGATATATTTGTGGGGGTAGGTTGGGTAGGTTAACAGACAAGGCAAACAAGATGCATACAGGGGCAGTATAGGACACATGTGGGGGTAAACACCTTGATGGGGAGAGGTGTTGGGAAATTGGAAGCCCATGAGCCCCCTAGTGGAAACAGTGGGACTGAGGTCCCCACCCATGAGCAGTCACCACTGCACCTTCACAGCCTCAAAGGTGGCTGTGCTAGGGGCTGAGTCGGAGAGCCAGGCTGAACCTCTAGTCCCAACATGTAGCCCTCAAGCTGGCGTATCAGATCTCTGACCTCCCTGCAGAGCTCATTATGCACCACGACCTGGCCCTGGCGATGGGTGACAGGTTCCTGTCCGTGCCCTGAGGCGGTTCCACCCAAAGGTGTTGCAGAACCAATGGACAAGAAGGTCCCGGGATGGGCCCCAGATGTGCTGGTGCCTGGTGCCATGGCCAGCTGAAGTGGGAAAGGTGGGTCCGCTGGGATCCGCATTCCCATACGTGCTATGGTGTTTATGGTTTATCAGCATATGTGGGTTAGTAACAGTCAACACATTCCAGGATTAGGTATAACAGCATGCATAGATATTCCCATTAACCCAGACACCAGATATGGAACAGTTGCATAACAAATGGAACACATGCATATATGGGACCACAGTGGTAATAACAACAGCATGCAGGTACATTGATGGCACCATGCCACCAATGTTGGAGTATTTCAACATAGCACATGCATAAACACAGATTTAAATAATTATCAAACAATAGGACATATGTCCCAACGAGACAGTGAAGTCATCACGTACCAATTGAGGTGGGTATTTAGTGTATTGTTGGAAATATGGTGGTTGGAGAGAAAGATGTCAATTAACAACTAGTATATTCCTGTAGTTTGCATTACTTTCCTAGTCAAAACTGTTATCTGTACCTTACAAGTATTACTACACTACCCTATTGCCTTAGTTTGGACAGTGATATGGCTGTCGACAACTATATATATATTTATATACTGATTTTACCTGCAGTATACACCTCTTACCTGGTATACCTGTGGTGGAATTGTTTGTTAACACTTGCTAACTGTTTCTACACATACTCCCAGATTCCACGTTGATGTTATGCACATACCTGTCCATCTCTTTTTGCACAGACTCTGGCCCTGTCTTGACCACATGCAGGTGAACCAGGACATATGTAGACTATTGCCCTCTTCGACCTTTAGTGACTTACAGCACTCTTATACAGGATTTCCTAGACAGGTATATTATGTAGCACAGTGTGGGTGACAGTGGATGACAGAGATGAGTAAAACGTATTATTCAGAGCAACTGCAACACTCACAATGCCATACAAAACCAGAGTAAACAGTACCAGTACACACGGGGGGATGTTGCTGGGGGTATGCATACACCTATGAGCGGTCTTGCTCATTCTTTTGGGACTTGTCTGCTGTTCTTCATTTCAGAGGCATGTATATTCTGAGAGCTCTGCTCTCAGACATGCCCCCTGCACTCCTTACACGTTCCATGTAAGATTAACAGCTCATTCAGCGCACCTTCATTAATATGCATGGCATGCTGCCGTCATGCTCCTAAACGGCCGCTTCCATGCAGGATTAAACTAGTCCTGCATGAAAGGATAGTAAATCCGGGGGTTGATGTCAATCATAGTATTATTTATCAAAATATTAGGTTTCTTATATGTAGGCTGGAAGAGGTTAGTGACTTGGTCTAGGTCCAGGATTTACATTAGTATTTGGAAAGTGATCAACATATTGCCTTATAAACTTCTCGATTTTTTTTTTTTTTATGTGATCTGATTTAAAAATGGGATGGCAAGGAGATCGCAATCATCGTTTTTGTTACATCTATGCCATATGTAAATCCATGCTGGTCCCCAGCTAGTTTTATCAAGTGTGAAACCTGTAGCCTTAAGAATCAGGGATGTTCATATAATTAAATAGTAGATATAAAAGTCCACTAGTTTCATACCTCCATGGTCTTTGGGATATGTTACATTTCTGCACTCATTTCTAGTGGGTTTACTGAACCAGATGAACTTTGAGAGTTTATCATGTATAGCTCTGAACACAGTAATGAAAATAGAATGTATTGTGGATAAAAGAAACAAAATAAGTCTTTGAACGATGTTCATTTTAACTATAACTACTTTAGATAGAAAAGAGAAGTGAAATGATTGCCATCTGTTTTTATCTAAGGTAATGTCCACGTTTTATACAAACTGTTGTGGTAGATGACATTTGCATCTGTTGAGAACTTTATACATAGAAAGGAGTAGACTATTTTAAGCTAATACATTTGAGTTTGGTTAGGTTAGTGGAGTAATTTCTTTTTGATAAGCAAAAAAGGCAAAATGGTTCCAACACAGCACACCTTTAATAACACCAAAACAGGGTAAGCGCTTTCACGGATGTCCTACGTTTCATCAGACCATACAATAATAAAAAACATAATGGTAAAACTATTTAAATACTAAATAGCCAATAGAAATAATGTAGGCCAACAAGCAAATTTAACCCATTCATATCATGTGGGAAGCAATTATATATATATATATAAAATGTAAAAAGTAAAAGTCATAGTTACAATATTATAAAAGTGATGATGCTTAAAATCTTAAAACTTGTGACAAAAAATATATATATAAAATCCATGCATCACATATATAAAAAATAATGAATAAAAATGGACATGTCCCAGTAATTAATGCAGGACTTATTCATAAATATCTGTATATAAAAAATATATATGTAGAAAATACACTAGCTAATAGAACAGATCAATTTTTAAGATCTCTAGCTTTAAGAAATGGTTTTAGCTACACTTTGCTATTCAGGCCTGGGGGCTTAAAAGCCTGAAAGCACATAATCCATTTTTGTTCCACAGCTTCAGTTTTATTGCTGAGGTCCCCACCTCTCATATTGCCTAGTAGAACCTCCAAAACAAAAAACTTAAACTTGTGTGTGGAACCTTCTTTAACAACATGCATGGTCAGAGCACTAGTTTATTTAACATTCCTGATGTCCCTGAGATGCTCCAGAATTCTATCTTTAAATGCTCTGTTGGTCTTGCCTATATAGAAAGAGAAACATATAGTGCAAAAGCAAAAATAGACATTTTTTTGTGTGGCAGTCAGCATAAAAGGTTGTATCTATCTCAAAACCTAACTGTGGATGTACAAAAAACCCACCAGCATGTATGCATGCACAAGCCGTGCATCTCCTGCAGGCATAAGTTCCCATTCTCTCAGACTGAACATGGCCCTGATGGCCTAAAGGTCTATAGCAAAGCTGGTTCTTCAGGGATCTATTATTTCTAAATGTAAAGTTAGGTTGATGGCCTATCACTCCTTTCAATTCTTGGACTGTCGAAAGAATATCCCAGTTATTTCTGATTACATCACAAACCATGCGAATATTACTCGCAAAAGTCAAGGACATCCTAATACCCACCTCAGTATCAGTTGTAGTACCAGATGGAATATTTACATCACTTACAGCATTAGTCTGGGCATTGGATGAGGTATTCATAAAATAGGGTCTACATCTCCCCTTCCTCTCTTTCCAAGCTTTGCTAATCTGAGTGTCAATAACTGCAGATTTGTAGCCCCTTTCAATGAATTCTTCCTTCAGTTTAGCCAAAGCCAATGTTAACTGTGCATCATCACTATGAAGACACATGATACGAAAGATTTACCCTCTCAAAAGATTCAGCTTGGTGTAGTTGGGGTGCATACTACTGTTATGTAGTATATTATTCCTCCTAACAGTCTTCCTGTACAGAGTGGTAGATATAGAATTACTTTCACATCCGTGAAAGCGTTTACCCTGTTTTGGTGTTATTAAATGTGTGCTGAGTTGGAACCATGTTGCCTTTTTTGCTTCTCTACTTGTTTTTGCTGCTGTTGGTTCCTTTGTTGGTTTAGAGGTTTCATATATTTTTCTAATTTCTTTTTGATAGAAGGGCAAATATACAGTTTTTTTGAAAATTTAATTTATAATTTGCAACTTTAGAAAATTTTGGATAATATTCAGGATGCTGCGGCCGCGGTAATGCAGTGGTTAGCATTGCCACCTCACAGCAAGAGGTTCTCTGGTTCGATCCTCAGCTGGGCTGCCTTCTGTGTGGAGTCTGCATGTCCTCCTGTGGTTGCGTAGGTTTACTCCGGGTACTTCAGTTTCCTCCTACATCCCAAAGACATGCTGTAGGTGGATTTGACACTCTAAATTGGTTCTAGGTGTCAGTGTGTGCATGTGTGTGCCTTCTGTGGAAGGTTGGGCCCGGGCTGGCAACTCGACACTGTAAAACTCCACTGCCAAGCATGAGCGGACAGGTGATCTGCTGTGCTGACCCCTAACCGGGAAAAGTCGAAAGATGAAGAAGATTCAGGATTCTGGGTATTTCTATGTTAGGACAGGAGAAATAAATAGATACAGCATCAGCAAATGCTGCAGATGGGATTGCAAAGTTGTAGGGATAGGGAGTTAGCAGATTAGTTGACTGGGTTAAAGATTTGCCACCATGCTTCTCTGTAATTTAGGAATTTTCATGCACAATATTCACTGAGTGGGAAAGAATGTACAATAAGCAGTTTCATTTAGCAGAACAATTATTACATACTTTAAGTTGTCTATATTGCTGTTTGTCAAGAGTGTTTTAGTTATTATGTGGGAAAAACGGAAAGATGTTTAAAAAAACACATTTATGAGCACATGTACAATATTAGAAAGAAAGATCAGAAAAGTGCATTATTTAAGCACATAGAACTTGAAGGTCCCAAACATCATTTTAAGTTTGCCCTATTAGACCAAGTTCGTAACGATCCTAGGGGTAGGGACAACAAAAAATTCCTAAATTACAGAGAAGCATGGTGGCAAATCTTTATTTATTTTATTTTATTTTATTTATTTGCAGTTGGTTTACCAGGATAGTCCATTGGGTCAAATAACCCGTTTTCAATGGAGTCCTGGGGAGAAAAGCTCCAGAACTAAGTATGTTACAAAAGTGATTCATACTAGTTATACAAAAACTATAACATATTACAAATTATATAATAATCCAAAGTATTTTGACACCAGCAAACAATTTCAAATAAACACAGAAGAAATAACTATGAAAGAAGATTAGATAAAATTAATAGATTATAGATTGTAAAGAATAATGCATGAAAAATTTTGAGTTTATACCATATTCAAAATACTGAATCAAGTTTCTGAGAAATAACAGAAATTTATGAAGGAACAGATGCAACTATTCCTCCGGGACTCAATGATAGTATTTCATTGAAAGCTATTCTGGAGGTCAACAAGTAAATTTAAAAACAACAGTATTAGTCACTAAACACAGTTTAATAAGGAGTTGTTACATAGAATACGAACATGGACAACACCTTATTTGGGAATTATACATTTGGTAGCGTTTTAGGGACTGTATTTTTGTTTTATTATTGTTTACTTTTTGTCTCTACTTTTTGTCTCTATTTTGGTTCTATTTTTATCTCAATTACAACAAAGTTGTAGTTAAAATCCAGCCAATATTATCAATAAGTATATGAATTGATTGTATTTAGAATCTATTAGTCATTAAACACACATATTAATTATAGAATGTATATCTACAAAAATTTTGGTATAGATAGTCTAGTGATAGGACATTAGACGAGTAATCAATTATTTATAAACATCAGGGCATATCAGTCACTGAATTGAAATTTTTATGTTTTATATATTGTAATATTGTATATTTAGTTGTATTTTAACTTCATTATTATTATTATCATTTTTATCACTGTACATTATTATTTAGTATTAGTTATTATTATTATCTGTCATACAACTTAGATTTTGTATGATATACAATGTTTTATTATTATTGTAAAAGTTATCCTGGGAACATGTTTTTGAAACAAGCGATCCAGTTGGGTACACCACCTTTAATTCTTTAATATTCTAGCTACGTACAGAGCACTGTCACTTTAAATATTCAAACAGTTGGGGCTTATTTTGGCGCCTAAAAGGTCTTAAATATTTGATTGTCTTGAACAATGGTGTTCTGAAGAAGCCCATAAGATTTGGGTGAAAGCGCTAAACCATTGTTCGCTAAGTTGTTTACGATAGTATATTTTAGTGTATAGACCTTGTTTCACATTCTGCACACTAACGCATTTGGATTAACGTGTATCAAGCGAGCGAGTGTGCAGGAATTATTACTGAGACTTCAGTTTTAATGCATTTGGTTTTTATATACACTACGTTTCAATAAATCAGTTTTAGAATACTTTGGACTGGCGTGCTGTTTAGAGGAACAACAGGAATTATACAGACTACAGTCGCAGAGTCTTTTGTTACAAGTGGTAACATTGTTTCAGCGAAAGGGCATCATATTGCTACTAAAAGTTTGGCCATATAACAAATCCAGAAGAGGCACTAACCAGGGGTGTTCGAGCACTTATTGGATCTCTATGGTAACATTGATTTATAGTTTATTTGTTTGAGATCATTACAACATTACAATATAATGCAAAACAGCAAATCTTAAATATCACATACAAGATACACAACAGTATAAAAACATAAAAGCGATAGATCCTAGATGTCATTATATTCTAGAGTTTCATTTCTGTTTTATTAAGTAGTGATGATAATGTTAAAAATTTAGAGCATTATTATTAGAAAATAGATTATTTGGTAAGAATTTCTAGCTGTGGCTAAGTTATTGGGTCTTCTGATGAAAACCCAGAAGTTTAGATTATGCAATAAGACCAAATGAACATTACTGGTAGAAGACAAATAGAGCTGTAACAATACTTAGCCAGGAAAAGAGTGGCAGGAGAGTAGCTTGGAATCAAAAAGGTGGGTCCTAAGATTTGCTTTGAATTATTTTGGATTTATGATTTTACTTAAGCCTTATGAGAGACTATTCCAACATTTGCAACATATAAGGACTACATTGCTTCACCATGTTTATTGTTTAATCTGTGGAATTTGGCAGGATATGTACCCTTATACCTGAAAGATCTAGATGGGCAATACCACAACATTATAGTCTTCAGTACTGGACATACATTTGGATGATAAAGTATACTTTGGGCCAGTTTAAGTTGATTGAATTTTTGATAGCTGAGGAATTCCAACTACTTTAGTAGGTTGAGTGTTTGGCAATAACAGGATTTTTTTGAAAGGCAGATTGCAACTTGTGCTGTTTTATTGTAACTTTGTTCCAGATTTTTATATAACAGAGGCACTGACATTTGTGATTAGGGTAGAGACATAGGCGAGAGACAGCAATAGATATGAGGGGGCACTGGCCTTTCTAGATTGCAAGGGGAGGTAAGGAACTGCTTCATAGAGAAGACCTGGTTTTCTATGTTTTTTTATAGTATTTTGGATTTGTAGCTCATATTTTTCATTATCTATGGTGATCCCAAGTAATCAGTATTTGTGATAACCCAAGTCTATTGTCTTGTGCAGAAGATACAGTAAAGATACTTTTGTGACCAGAGTATTGTTTGGGATGAAAAGTAGAATTTTTGTTTCATATGGGTTCCGCAGAAGAGTAGATTGGTTCAGAAAAGATCTGATATACTTGCAGCAGTGTTGTGTAATAGTTTCTAGTGATGGCATGCCTAGAGCTCAGCAAATTAGAGTGAAGTCATCTGTATACTGAACCAGGGAGGCTGGTCCCACTGGAGTATGGAGCTTGTTTATAAAACTATTGAGGATGACAGGGTCTAAGACTGAGACATTTGACATACTGTGTCCTATTAACAGATAGTACAAACTTGTTGCTTTTTAGCATGCTGTCTGTATTGTAAAATACTATAGCAATAACCCACGCCTGGGTGTGGGTAATGCTGGATTTACCCATGGTTGGCGTGGTTTGGTCCCGAGGCCCGAGGACCAAACAAAGACAACCGTGGGTAAATCCAGCATTACCACCCAGAAGTGGTTATTGCTATTATAATGACATTATTTAAGAAAATAAATAATTACTTTTCTTAAATAATGGCATTGTATATACTCTTTGCTGCCCTTCCGCAGCTGTCTGGTGTTCCACGGCAGTTCTGATGTACTGCGATGCCTACGCAGTACATCAGAGTGTGCAAAGCAACGGAGAACGCAAGATCTCCGTTGCTTTTACTCTCGCTATGTTAAATGGGTTTAACATGGCGAGACAGCTTTAAAATAAGCAACGGAGATCTCCGTTGCTTATTTTAAAGCTGTCTCGCTATGTTAAACTCATTTAACATAGCGAGACAGGTTTAAAAGCAACGGAGATCGCAAGATCTCCGTTGCTTACTGTGTCGCTATGTTAAAGGAGTTTAACATAGCGAGACAGCTAAAAAGCAACGGAGATCTCCGTTGCTTTTTAAATCTGTCGCTATGTTAAACTCTTTTAACATAGCGAGACAGTGTTTTATACTAATGGAAAAAGTCCGGGCGACCGGACCTTTTTCTGTTAGTATATTGAGGGATTTACAACGGGCACGCTGGTTGGGCTGGCCAATCAGCGTGCACGTTTTAGAGTAGGCATTGTATAATTTGTAATTTGTTGAACTCTGTGGGGCTTTTATCTTGGGCCACTGCTGAAAATGGGCAGTTAATGCCCAGTCAGACTTTCCTGGTAAAGAAATGTAAAATATATAGATAAATAAACAAACAAATAAATAAATACATAAATAAATTGCTTTTAAACCATGTTAATGGTATTTACAGTTTCATTTCCTCTCAAAACTACAGAACCAGTACAAAGTCTATACATTAGGCTGGCCAGAGAACTATTCCCTTGTGTAATGTTCTCTAAACATGACAGGTAAATGCCTTCTCCTTTAAAACCTCTATGAATTCCAAGCTATAAATATTTTGCTTGGACGGCATCAATGCTTAAACAATCTGTTTGTTACTCCATACCTAGTCTGAGAACATGTCCATCTACTGCAATTAGTTCCAGCTGTTAGTTGCACCAAGTATTTTAACTTTTCTGTATGCCTTAACTTTATCAAAAGGTTCTCAGGGGGTCAGGTCATCTCTTACTCAGTTGCACATAGCAAGGGTTCATGATGCAATCCTCTTTTAAGCTTGTCTATACCCACTTCCATACTGAACATACACAGTTTCATTTTAGACATATATATATATATATATATATATATATATATATATATATATATATGGTTCCACTTGAAAACATCAAAAACCCATAACATCTAAATTCATAACATCTAAACCACAACATCTAAAACCCAAAACATCTAATCTCAAAACATTGAAAGCTGCAAAGCAACTATAAATAACATCCCACAGAGATTTTACTACATTTATACAGGGGGCAAGCCCCCCTGCACCCCCCACCCCCCCATAAATTAAATATACCAACTCCGAGGTCACACTACAGTGGGAGAAAAAGTTAATTTCCTAACCCCATTGTAGTGCGACCTTGTAGTTGGTATATTTAATTTACAGGGGGGTGTGGGGTACAGGGGGGCTTGCCCCCCTGCAAAAATGTAGTAAACAGTGTGTGGGATGTTTATAGTTGCTTTGCAGTTTTCAATGTTTTGAGATTCAATGTTATGAGTTGTAGATGTTTTGGATTTTCGATCATTTGGTCTCGCTGTTTTGAATTTAGATGTTATGAGCTTTCGATCATGTGAATTGGAACCATATATATATATATATATATATATATATATATATATATATATATATATATATATATATATATATATATATATATATATGTGTGTGTGTGTGTGTGTGTGTGTAAATAGATATAATTTAATTTGCCTTAAGTCCACCATGGGCCATTCCACCGTAAAATCTGGATGGATCCACTTGCAGGATGCAGAGGATGAAATCAGGAGAGTCTCAGTATTTTGTATGCTGCCATTGATCTACTTTTGAACCAGATATATTTAACAATGATGTCCCAGATGGAATCATATGAAAATAATAAAGTCATCGGTAATGACATTTTTTCATCTCAAAGCCCAGATCAGACTCAGGTAATTGATCCTTTCATTTCACTTAACAGTAACTCTTTATAAGAATTTTCAGCTTTAGATTTAATTGTTGGTGCCATCTGAATCCCCAGATATATAACACTCTTTTGTTTCCATTAAAATATATATTTAAGAGATATTTATTCTGAAGAATACTTGATGGACAAAATAGAAGATATAGCCTGCATATTAGCTATGTTAAAAGAAATATTTATTTTGCAAATTATTTGATATATTGAAGTTACAAGATATAGGCTGCATCATAGCTGTGCTAACTTTGTAACCATGTTCTCACAAGTTGCCAATAAATCAAATAGCTTGAGTAGATCAGTCTCTAGTTCTGTATGATAAATTAACAACTTTTATGTGAAAAGCTAAAGTTTTATCTGTTCAGCATTCCAGCTCTATCCCTTGATCAGTGATGCCCTAATCATGGGGCAACCCTGAAAGGTCTCACGCCTTAGAAATGAGGGTTCTGAGAGACATCCATTGAGTATAACTTGAACTGTAGCACCTATATATATTTTTTAAATTAACTTAGTAAGTTTTGTTAGTATCACCCAGCTCTCCCATCAGCACAAACAAAAAAGAATTCCTGATTTACTCTATCAAGTCCCTTCTTGGCATCCTTTGACAAAGTCACTAAAGGTTTGTCTGAACATTGCACATGCTGCACTAACACCAAAATATTAAAAATATTTTCTGACCTTTGACAACCTGTTGGAAATGCATGCTTACCATAATAGATTAACTTTGACATTAGTTTTTTTACTCTGTCAGCTAATACACTCATAAAACCATACAGTCTGAATTCAGAATCAAAACTGGCCTATACAATGCTGGAGAGTGATGGTCAATCCTTGATTGCACAGAGCATTGTATAGGCAAGTTTTGAATTTAGACTGTATATATTTTATGAGTATAATAGCTGACAGAGTAAAATACCTAATTTCAAAGCATTATGGGACCCTTCTTTAAGCTAAACCCACTTTTCCTAGATCCAGTCCATTTTCAGCCATAAAATTCTTTGGTATACCCAACCAGTTTTGGTGATTTCTCCAATGTCTAATAAAAAATCATTCCAATTTCCTCTTAGTGTACATTAGCAGCCAAGTATATGCCTGACTTATATGTTAACCTCCAACATGTTACTCTATTCATGCCTCCTACAAAATTCACTTTGCACTTTGTTATCATGTGAACTATATAGATTATTATAAAAAGTTCAAAATACTCTCAATATTTCATTAGTCATAGAAGGTAACTGCCTTGTCCCCTCATTCCTAAACTGCATTACCAGCCTTTGACCCATTTGTTGATAGCCTTATCTCTAAAGGTCTCTATGATGCTGGAGCATATCGAGATATTTTAATTGCAAACTAGTGTTCCTAAATTAGTCATTTTATCTAAAATATTTAGTATTTCTGCCTTGGTGTTTTTCACTTAATGTCCTCAATCCTTATAATTTCTATGACTAAAGCCTATCATTGCCGAACCCAAGAATCCATGTTTCTAAAGATAACTCCTTTATGGTACTGTTATATACTTTACAATTATCAAAAATATTTAAATGATAAACTTGAATTACAGTCTGTAATTCCATCCAGTGAAAGATCCTAAATTTCAGGTACTTTTAAAAGGCAATTCCATATCTCTACTTCCTATATAATAGCACCCTCAGACCTTCCAGTCCCAGTAATTGTGAATTATTAGTAGATACTGCAATTGAGGGTATATACAATTTCTGTGCTAGATTGAGGTCCTTAACTGACACTAGTATTCTATTTATCCTAGAGTATATCTTGTCCACTGGGGAAGAGTATTTATACTTGACCCTTATTGTTTCATTGAATTTTGTAATACCCACTAGCCCTAAAATCTTACAATATTTAAGAAAATCTACTTTGCTGGGGCAATCTCATACTTCCACTCCCACTGACTACTAGAGCCACATCAAAGATTATATCAAATCAAGGATTATAATCACATTCCAATCTCCTACCATCAACATTGTCCCCTCCACAAAAAGTATTATATCCCCATCATCAAACTAAATTTTTGCATTGCTGACCCTGGAGGATTGTACACACTCAGTAACATTAATAGTTGAGGCCTCCGTTTGAGTGTCACCAAGACTTAGGTCCACATTCTGTCCTGTCTGTATTCCATCAACTTAACTGGAACATCCACTTGAATTAGGAGTGCTACACTGCTTCTGCTAAACTCAGCAAAAAACTCCTGTGAGAAGCTCAATATTAACACATTTACATGTTATGGTGATGAGGGATGTATTTCCTTTGGGAACAATATATAGTAAATACAACTTGGCATAGGTAAACATCCATGCTGTTTTAACAGAGCTAATTAGACCACTGACATTCCAAACAGGGATCCTCATATAAATACAAATTGCTGTCCTCTCACTCTTTAGACAAAACATGCCCTCCTTATTTGGACTATTTGCTCCCATTCCCCCCCACTAAAGCCATTCAAAAAATCATTAACCAGTAACATTTAGACATGTTGTCTAGAAGACCATTGTGAAGCCTAGACCAATTTTCTAACTGTACTAGAGCATTCTTTGATTAAGCTAATTGTTCACAGTTACAGAGTAGTCAAATGAAGGGTGAAGGAATTAAACTATGGAAACAGCTCATTCAACAACTTGTAGCCTTAATCTTTTGTGCTAACCATCATCTGACTTTATGCATCTGTTATAGCCATGCAGTAAATAATCCTCTAGCAGAAAGCCTTCAGTCTTGTGAACTATATTTCACTCCAGTCTATTAATTGTCTCAATAGTCCTGTTTGTATGGGTTCAAGTCTCACAAGGGATAATTTGCTAAGCTTAAAATGGCTCACAAGGGCAGTTAGCTTAGTACTAACCTATGAACCTATGAACCTATGTACAATTCGGGGAGAGCTAACACTGATATTGGAAATATCACACTCAATGCCACTTTTTCATAATGAGGCCTGCATTAATTGACTAGTACATACAGCTCTTTGCACATTTTCTCAACAGCAGTGATGGCATAACCATCCCTTCCCCTCATTTCTCTGACTCATGGTATTCTGAAACATCTAGCTCTTATCAGCAGTCCAGTTCTCAACTGCCTTACTCACTTCATTAGAGGCCAGCAAAGTTTTAGATTCCCAGGAGCTATTATCTTAAATAACTTGTACAGGGAGGGCACTGCATAAGGGCAGTTATGCTTTGAAACCAGAGACTCTTTTAATTATGAAACTTTTCCATCTTTAGAAGTCTTTAGAATCCCATTTAACCATACAGTAGTCAGATATCTGCATCATTTCTTTAACTGTCCTGTCTGTATTCCATCAACTTAACTGGAACATCCACTTGAATTAGGAGTGCTACACTGCTTCTGCTAAACTCAGCAAAAAACTCCTGTGAGAAGCTCAATATTAACACATTTACATGTTATGGTGATGAGGGATGTATGTCCTTTGGGAACAATATACAGTAAATACAACTTGGCATAGGTAAACATCCATGCTGTTTTAACAGAGCTAATTAGACCACTGACATTCCAAACAGGGATCCTCATATAAATACAAATTGCTGTCCTCTCACTCTTTAGACAAAACATGCCCTCCTTATTTGGACTATTTGCTCCCATCCCCCCCCCCACTAAAGCCATTCTGCAGAATTTAAGAGGTCTATGTCTATTCATACTGGACACCTGGTCTTACTTTGGGAGCAGTTATTATCGTATTACAGCTTTAATTTAAGACATGACTTCAAATGCCTCTTTTTTCTCTCTAACTCTTAACTTACAGTGCTCACTCTCTAGTTTCTTGCGAATGGACTGCTTGTAACATTTCTGGTTACTGTTTTTTCTGGAACTCTGACATACTTGCTCTGTACAAATTTCTGTGACTTCTGTACAGCTTACCATCTTCCCCACAAACTACACTTTGAGAAGTAGCTGCCAGAACAGCAACTTCATTTTTGGGTTGTGAACTTTTTCATGACTTCTGGATTCCTATTTCACTCCCTTCCTATAAATCCAGTAGTCTTCTTCAGATTCTATCACAGTAATATTTCTGCCTCTACTAATTTTTTCAGCATTTTCTTGACTTTATACTGATTTTCCAGTGTTAGTAATGCAATTAAACTAGGGAAACGTCTTTTCTATCTATATTATATATATATATCTATAATAAGAGACTGAGTCTATAAAATGGAATATTGCTAAACTTTAAAATATAACATGACAATCCCCATAGCATTTGCTGTAGTTTTTTTTTTCTCTCTCATAAGTCTTCACTGGATAGTTTACTACCATCTTCCATTTTGTTTCTGCAGATAGCGTAAACTAGATGATACATGTCTGAGTTCTCATTCATATACAAGTGCTCTAATTTCCTTACTTCTATATTGCAGGCCACCGTCAGACACAACGGCATCACATATCCACTAACTTGAGAATAGAGACTCTGAATCACTACCCACTTGCAGTTATTGTATCCATCAGTGTTACTATTTCAAACAACTCTTACAATACAGAGGCTTAAGTTTAAGAGCTGTTAATAAATTACTTTCTGTACTCCAGGCTTTGATTCCCTCAGTCTCTGTTTGTCTACTTTCCAGTTATGAACAATTAATTTAATCAGTGAACTGATGTAGATGTGAAAAAAAAAACTCTCCAACAGGCTTACCTGATAAATAGGAAAGTAAAATAATAAAAAAATAACTCAGAGTTATAATCAATGCATATGAGATCCACGGATTCTTTGAACTGGAACAAATTGGTGCTTAATCAGCTTCACAGATAATCTGGAAATGAGTTGCTGTTTTTCTTTTAGCTTTTCCCGGTTAGGGGTCGCCACAGCAGAACTCCAGTCCGCTAATGATTGGCAGTCGAGTTTTATGGTGCAGAGGTGCCAGCCTCGATGCCCAACCTTCAACGAAGGCACGCCTATTCACACATGTCTTTCGAATGCCACTCGACCACGGGGAGGACATGCAGACTCCACACAGAAGGCGCTCCAGCCAAGAATCGAACGGGAGAACCTCTTGCTGTGAGGCGACAATGCTACTGCTGCACCACCGCGGCTATAATCTGGAAATGAGTATGCTACCATTTCATCCTTTGGGCTGTTATTAAGCTTGCTTTGCAATTGGCATAATTTTTCAGTACTTGTTCTGAGTTGATTTACCTGGCCAAAAGTTTAAATCTCATGCTTTTTCTTCGCACTTTACTTTTCCCCGATGTGAAACTTGACTTTTCTCAAGCAGAAGTCTTTTCGTCTGATTGGGGATTATTATTTTCAAAGCTTTGAACAACAAGCCCTTGTCACAGTGTATTTGATACTTGGAAGAAAGATAAGGCTGAATTTCTTAATGATTTTTATGGAGGCCATGCATTCACTGTAGTGTCCTTGTGCATTTCTAATTTGTTATTAATAGACCTCTGAACTTCTATTCCTTTTTTTGCCATTGGTAACTGTATTCCAAAGAATCTGTAGTTGTTCTAGTAACTCATCATGATTTTGTAGTAAATACAATTTACTCAATGCATCTGCAATGTGTTATAACTTGCGTGGAATGTACATCATTTTTAGTTAATCTCCTGCAGATTAATTACCATCTACTGTAACTTTATGTCCTACCATATGCGATGACGTTTTGAAAATGCCTTGCAAGGGTTTTCAGTCTTTTTCCACCTGAACGTCTTTACACTAGACATACTTTTATAATTTCTCACACCCATACACTATTGCTAACATACCCTTTACTGTTTGAGTGTATTTCTTTTATGTACCTGTAAATGCTCTTGACTCTGGTCTGTTCTCTTGTAGAATCAGTGTTCCTGTACCATTATGACTGGCTTAGTTACATTACAATATTTTAATGCTGACACGTGACTAGTTACTGGTTAGGTCACATCATGATATTCTAATGCTTACACGTACACAACTATCTACTGGTTTATTCACATCATATTTTAGTGCTGTCATATACGTGACTATGTACTGGTTCATTCCCATCATGATAGTTTAATGCTGACCCATATATGACCAGTTACTGGTTTATTTATGTCAAAGTATTTTAAAGTGACTAATCTATAAATAGCTACTGGTTTATATACATTTTAGAGAATGGGCAAACTTTATATCAGCACCCTAATTGGAGAACGAACGCTCTCTAGCAGGGTATTAATGTTAAAGTAATGCCTGTTCAAAAATGGGTCTATATTAGAACACTGGAGTTTCAGAACTTTGAATGTTCTAATATCGACCCCTAGTAATCAAAAACTGATAACATCAAAAATTCTAGGGAAAAAAGTTGCTGTTCCAAAACAGATACATACAACACAATCACACCAAACAAACAGCAATCCACATACATACACCTAAAATCTTACATCTAACCCTACAATAAACTGTACATACACCACTATCTACCCACTTACCTTAACCCAAACCCTAACCCTAAGGTCCGTCACTATCGCACACACACCTCACCCTGCCCTAACCCTCACGTCCACACATTCGCACACTTACCTGACCCACTCCATAACCCTAACTCACCTAACCTGCACGTCCACACAATCGCACACTTACCTGAACCCCACCCCTAACTTTCCACCACAGTGCTGAAAATAGCGAAGTGACAGGAATGGACAACCGAATTCTTTCCTTAGGAAAGAATTTGGTAAAACTTCGCTATTTTCAGCTTTCGCTTATTAGGGGTCGATATTAGAACATTCGAAGTTCTAAAACTTCGATGTTCTAATATAGACCCTCAAAAATGAGTGTGCTGCTTCATGGCAGCATATCAAGCTGCCATGGAGCTCAAACAGAAAAACCTGATGACCACCATTATTTTACACTCGCTAAGCAATGCTTCTGCTGTTTAGTGAGAGTGAGTATAAAATGTAAAAAAAAAAGAAATTTAAAAAAAAATGCATGTGTTATGTCTGTGTGTGCGTAAGTATATGCTTGCATGTGAGTGAAAGTGAAATCTATCAAGTGTTTATTTTACACTTGCTAAGCACAGCTTTTACTGTTTAGCGAATGTAAAAAATATAAACAGAAAAAAGTGCATGTGTGTATGTGTGTTTATGTTTCTGTCTGTGTGTGAGTGAATGCTTGCATGAAAGCAGAAGAGACTGTGTGTATATGTATGTGTGTGTGAAAACAGAAGAGACTGTGTATGTGTGCATGAATGAGAAAGAAGGAGAGTGAACAGTGAGACTGATCGAGCTATTTTATACTCACTAAGCAGTGTTTTTACTGTTTAGTGAGTGTAAAGTACAAAAGAAAAATACTTAAAAAAAGTGTGTGTATATGTGTATGTGTGTGTGTGTGTGTGTGTGTGTGTGTGTGTGTGTGTGTGTGTGTGTGTATGCATGCCTGTGAGTGAGAGTGTATGCATGTATGAAAGCAGAAGAGACTGTGCGAGTGAGAGAGAGAGAGAGAGAGAGAGAGAGAGAGAGAGTGAAGAATGAGAGCGATCCCTGGCAGCAGCAGTTAAGAGGACTGTACACCTCTCAACATACCTATCAACTGTACAGATTTTTGAAGAATATCCAGATTTTTGCCTCAGATTTTTGGCATGGTCCTCGCTGGCATTGCTGGCAAATCACTGAGTGCCGAAGTCAGAAAATAATGACAGACATTTACATTTCAGACTTCATTCCTTTCAGAAAATACATGCTAATGCAAAACCTCTTAGTCTATCAACTTTTCTATGTTTGTAAAAACATTATTTAAAACTTGTCCCTATTTTTTTGCTTTTGTTCCCCCATTATTTATGGCTTTGTCCAGATTTCTTGTTCTAAGAGGTTGAGAGGTATGCTCTTGACCTCTTACCTGAATGTATGTTTTACATATTTTTGATGTAAAATGCTTCCTCCAACACTATTAACATATACTATGGCATGTTTGAAACATTAGGTGGAGGAACTATTTTAGATCAAAAATATATAAAAAAGAAATAGTACTTAAAAAAGTAAGTAAAACACAACAGTTTTACAGACAGCTCATTCTCTAAGCACAATAATACCCTCCAAGGTTGTTTGGACCTCATAACACCCAGGGGTGGGCATTAATTACACAATAACACACACCCTGTCAGGCATTATTGCCTGCATAACATTTTAATGCTAGCACATCTGTGACTAGCTACTGGTTTATTCACATAATAAAAATGTAATGCTGAAACATCTATAACTAGCCAATGGTTTATTCACATCATTATATTTTGATATACTTGTGACTAGTTTATTCAGATCATAATATTTTGACACATCTGTGACTAGCTACCAGTTTATTCACATCATGACATGTGTGACTAGCTCCTTAAGATTTCAAAACTCTTCTCCTAACCATTGATCCATTTCCAAACTACATCATGTTCTAGTAGCTCTCTTAGAAATGTTATCATCTAAAGCACATTATCTACAAACTTTGGAAGACATCATTCCTAAACACCCCTGTAATGCTTACTTGTATTCTGCCTTCGACATTTGCATGGCAGCTCATACTTTTTCTGGATCACACTTCAGACCATCTGACAAAATTTGAACCCTGTATTTCAGACTTGTCAGTTTTTTTGCTCTTACTTCGCTTGAAACTGTGTTTCTTAATATGCTCACTAACAGTATCAGTTTTTTACTAAGCTCTTCTTATTTTAGATTCCACACTAAATCATCCTTGACTGTATTTGCAACAATAACCAACTCTTCATTTACTTCTACTCTACTAAGTAGATAGATGTTCTGACTACTGTTGCAATGTGATGATTGAAAGAGAGTGAATTATCAACCCATTTTCTAAGGTCTCTGACAACATTTTTAATTTGAAGTGGAACATTATGTATGATGTATCCTGAGGGGATGGGTTGTCTACCAAATGTGGCAATACTATACTTGTTTGCATTTAATCTGAGCCCATTTTCAGTACACCAGTTTTTAAATGTTTAGTTCTTGCCAAAGGATTAGGATTTAAGAGGGGAACTTGACAATAACTTATATTTTGCAGTCATCTGCAAACTTAGTAAGTCAGAAGTCTTGGATTCCCGTATGGAAATTGTAAACGTAAATGCCAAAAAGGGTCTCAACACTAAGCCCTGGGGACAACACTGACTACTTTCATACACTCTGATGAGGTGTATGTCACTTGAACTGTGTAGGACCCATCTTTCACACAGTTTGCTATCCATCTTGCTACACTGTAATCTATTTTTAATGAATTAACCTTACAATTTTAACATGCAGGTGCAGTGTCATACACCTTGGTGAAGTCGAGATGTGCCATACGAATAGTATGACCACTATTGACAGCCTGTGTAACTCTCTTGAAAAAGTTAACCAAATTCATTAGGCAGAATCGTCCCTTGACAGTCAAGTCTAAAGAGATTTTTCATATCATAGTTTACAAGATCAGTTGTAATATATTCCATGCCTTTACAAATAAGACTTATCAGGCTGATGGGTCTAGAATTGCTGGGGTTGGTTGTAGGGCATTCCTTATGGAGTGGCACTATGGTGCATCATACTATAAGAACAAAACCTGTAGCTAAATTTAGGTTAAACCATTTAAGGAGAGGTTCTGCTAGGGCAGGTTCAGTACTGTTTAGTAAGCAACCAGGTATATTACCAGATCCCAGTGTCTTAGAAAGCACTGTCAGTATGTGTTCAATTGTGATAACAGGTGGTTCAAGGGATTCAGAGATATTTGGACTTTGAAAATAAGTCTCTAGTGTAAAAATTACACTGAATTTGTTTGTTAGGATATTGGCAATATGTGTTGGGTCCAAATAAGTGGTACAATTTTGAAAAAGGTCAGGATAATTTTGGGTGATATTTTTTAGTTTCATAATCTAACCAAAGAGTTACAATTATCCTAAGCTTCATATGGTAACCTACACATATGTGCTGCTTTAGTATGCCTAATAGTAATTTTCAAGTTGTTAGTAATATTTCTGATAACATGCTTGATATGAGGATGTTTTTAATCCATTATATAATGTAAAGATTTTTTTTTATTCTAAAGTTTATTTATAGATAAGCATAGAGGATCACCAGTGAGGTTTGTTTTTTAATTTTCCATTATATTTTCTTCGGTTTGGGACTGCCAGCTTTATACCTTTACCTAAATGAACACATAACTCCTTCATGAAGCTACCAATTATGGGTACACTTCTAGGAGCATAAATCACTGGCAGAATGCCAGGTGCTATTTTTATGTGATATTCTCCATACTAAGCTTCTTAATTCTGTAAACAAATCAGCATAGTTAAGTAAGATATCAATGCAGTGCTTCTGCAGATTGTGAAAGATTCTCCATACAGGCATTACTTATTTTTTACCATGCATTAATTTTAACATTTATAGCCTATTTTAAGCCACATAATTCAAAACATTAGAATTCCCTTCTCAAGTGTGACTTTGAAAAAGAAGACTGACTTTTTTTCTTTCTGATGTAAAGTATTGCCCAGTGGACAGATTAATTTAACAATCTACAGACAGCTCTCTCTTTTCAATCCCACACATTTAATAGAGATCTATTATAGGGTACTGATATGCAATTTACCTCAGGCAGTTATGCCTCAGACTATCTAACTATAGTGGGATAGTGAAACATGACATACAATTAAACAGTTCTTTTGCAGGTGGGTTACCTTTCCCTTGTATCCCCTCTGCCCCTGTATGCATGATCTCAAAACATAATACCTCCATGGTAACATACTTTGGAGAAAGGTGATAAACAACTGTGTAGTTTTCTCTGTGCAATATCAGTAGTTATAATAAATTTATAAATTATGGATATGGGGTGGTGGTGCACCTCATCAACAAAATCTCTAATGAATAAAACTATTTTTGACAAGATATTGCACTCTGTTCCTGTATCAATTTTTAATCCTACCTTCTTCTAATCAATTTTTAGTATTTATTTTTTAAAAACCTTCCTTGGATTCCTACTTCATTGCTTCGGACACATTTTAGTTTTGTCAACATCAAGTCTTTTCATGTTCAAAGTACCACAGTTCGTGTTCATAATTTTGTTTAACCATGTGCACATTCTTTTGAGTACATTGGTTTTGCTTTTAATAATCTTTGCAAAATACCATTTTCTAGGACAGATTTTGTAGGCCAAATTAAGAACTGGACAACTCTTCTTAGCAAACATATGGTAACACCTACTGCAAGCTTTAAATTCAGCTGCACAAGATCTTTTTTTCCTGCACTTAGTCTTTGTTCCTATGCATTGCCACATGGTTCTCATTTGCAAGTCCATTGTTTTTACAACAAATTCTGCCTTTATTTCTCAATTTTGTCTTAGTATTTGATTCATATTTTATTTAAAATGTTACTTCAGTTAATGTTGTTTAACTAAACACTAATAATTTTAGTTGCTCTGTTCGCATCCATAGTTTTTGATAAGGCTACGTCTACTTCTTTTTAAAAGCCTGGAATTCAAAACATACAACAAGGTATGGCCATGGGGCAGCTTGTGCCTGCATTTTTGCCAACTTTGTCATGTATGGTTGGGAGAAATTGCATGTTTTGAAATCCAGGTTTGAAGAATATTGTCAGTCTTCTTTTAGATATTTAGATGACATTTTTATACTCTGGACTGGCCTTAGTATGTTATTAATACATTCATTAATTACCTTAACAATATTATCCCCTTTTTAAAATTCAAACAGTGTTATTCCTTTGAATCAATTAATTACTTGGATATTTTTTTTTTGTTCAAGAATATCCCTAATAACAAGATTGAGTCTATAGTATATCGCAAACCTACTTTTTCTAACACATACACTATAACAGTTGCCATCCGTATCACTGTAGAAAAAATATCTTTAGAGGGCAATTAGTTAGGCTTATTCATATGTGTTCTAATGTAGAACAGTTGAAAGTTGAGAGCAACAAGTTGATGATGTTTCTGGATAAAGGGTACCCCCCTCAGTTACTTGCACAGTCCTATGATGAAATCTGTAATGGGATAGGTATCAAATTGACATGCCTTCTTAATGTTTTTTTCTGGTTGTGATACCCATCCAGACACCAATCAACAGGTTTCCCAATTTGGGTTACTAGATAGGCGCTACACCAACTCTCTAGTTTTTCAATGTAATATAGACTCCAAATATATTAATGAGATTGTAAAAAAAATTGGAACATTCTTAAAACTGACAACAACCTTTTAAACAAACTTGGTGATACCCCTATTTTGGTTTTAAAACAGGAAGAAATTTTAAGAACGAGCAAAAAATCAGGGACATGGAGCATCTAACCTATCGGGTACCTATAAGTGTGGGTTCTGTAAACAATGCCCATTACTTTTTGAACATGATTCTATCACTCTCACCAATCCATTTAACACAAGGATAAGGTTATTGAGGAGAAACTGCATTACTATTGAAATAATTTATATTGGATTATGTCAGAGCTGTCCAACATTTTATATAGGGAAGACAGAATGGCAGTTTCACAAGAGAATATATGAACATTGTTATGACATCTCAAAAAATAATTCTAACAATGCTTTGTATAAATATTCAAAGAATTGTCCTAATTTTATCAATTTTTTTGTTTGGTATTTGGGAAATAGTTCCTCATGACCCATAAGGGGACCCTGGGAGAACAGAATTGAATACAGCAAACTCATGTGACTGTTTTAACACTAATGCCTCTGTACCTCCAGGTCTAAATGAACAATCATCCATTGTCCCTGTTTTTAAGTTTGTGGCTGCTAGATTATAAAAATATATTATTTTGTTAATGACATTTTTAGCACCTTATTGATCAGAATTTAATTCATATTCATATTTATATTAACAATTTTTTCATCACGTATAGTTTGTTTAAAACATTTTAAAAATGTGTATGTTTCACATATGTATTTAAAACATTTTTCATGTGTTTTCATTCATTTCCCTTACTTCAGTTGTTTTATTTTTCATAGTGTTTCCATGGTTCGTTTCTTTAAATTTTAATTGATCAGTTTAATTATTTCAGAGCTTTTTATGGTCATATAACCTTTTCTTTGTTATATAAGCTTTGTCTCTAGGGTGATTCATTATTCTGAAGAGGTCCTGTGATACTACTGGGATGAAAGCGCTTAATCCTTTCAATAAATTATTTTTTTGTATTTACCTAAAGGTGTTTTCTCTTTGTTTTACATACACACAATCTCATTTGTTGGGGCTTTCATCTGCTTTTGGGACATTATGTGAGTCCTATTCTGTTGTTTTCTCTTTTTGTGTATTTTTAAAACCAATGACCACGATGGGTTTAAGATAGTGGGAGATCAGCTCAGCTTTATCTACAGTGATTTCTGAGCTGTTATATATGTAATTAGCAAGGAAAGTAGAGGGTTCACACCCATGGGGGTGCAGAGGGGTATACCCCTGCAAAAATATTGTTTTTTGATGTGGTTAGATATTGTAGATATTTTCTGTTTAGATATTTTTCTGTTGACATTTTGTTTTGCTGTCCAGGTTAAGTATTCGCATATATATATATATATATATATATATATATATATATATATATAGGTCTCCTTCTGTTTGTCGAAAGTACACTTCATTGACAAACAGAAGGCCGAGCCCACTTCAGTGAAAGTGCACTACATTGAAAGTGCTCTTTCACGAAAGCTGATTCGCCAAATTGCGTTACAGTGGGGATAAGGGAATATATCCTTTTCCCTCTGTAGTACGATCTCTGAGTTAGTATATTTAAGTAGGGGGGGTGTGGGGGGTGCAGGGGGGCTTTCCCCCCTGCATAAAGGGTCTATATTAGATCAGCGAACACTTAAAAAAGTGAACGCTGATTGATCGACCTTATGTAACGAAAGCTTACAATCTCAAACTGTCAGATAGGAAAAAAATCACTGATCCAAAACACATACACACAACACAAGCACACCAAACAAATAGAAATCCACACAGATACACCTAAAATCTGACACCTAACCCTACACTAAACTATGCACACACCACTAACTATCCACTTACTTTAACCCAAACCCTAACCCTAAGGTCCATCACTATCACACACTCACCTCACTCGCTCCCTAACCCTAACTCACCTAAACCCGCCCTAACCCTCACGTCCACACAATCGCACACATACCTAACCCGAGCCCTAACTCTAACTCACCTAACCCACCCTAACACTCACATCCACACAATCGCACAGTTACCTGAATCCGATCTGTAACGTTTCACCACAGCACTGAAAATACCGAAGCAACAGAAACGGACAACCAAATTCTTTCCCTAGGAAAAAATTTGAGTTTCTGTTGCTTCAATATTTTTAACATTCGCTAACATACGGTCGATCAATCAGTATTTGCTTGTTTAAGCATTTGCTGATCTAATATAGACCCTGCATAAAGGTAGTTTAGTGTTTTGTGTTTATATTTTTTTAATTTTTTTTTTGATATTTTGTGTTTCGTGAAAGTGCATTTTTGACAAAGTGCACGTTCATGAAAGTGAGTTGGTAGGTTTACGTTTTGATGGAATGTAAATTCAATGGATCAGCATAGATCCATATATAGATATATATATACACATACACACACACACACACACACACACACACACAGACACACACACACACACACAAATATAATATTGGCTTTAGATGATTGTCACCATTGAAGTGACACACCGACCCCATGTGGAAAAAGGAGTTGGGGATGGATTGATGGGTGGATATAGATAGATATATAGACAGATAGATAGAAAGTCTGTAATGAATTGGCTTATTCTTAGACCATTGACTACTCAGCACATGAAACCTACAAACACTAAAAATAACAGTAACATTAAACTACCATTTTTGGATGTAACAGTAGCACTCCGTTATTTTGTTATTGGTTTTACTGAGTGTCTCTGATACTAATCCGTCATCCATTCTTCTGGCACTGATGCCTGAAACTGCTGTGCTTCTTCTCATGTCTGTCTTGTAGGAGCCAAGTGCAGAATCCATATAAATAGCATAAGCATAAGCTTGGCATCATGTAACCTCCTTTATACCACTTGAATCCAGACTGCTTAATATAAAACAATGAAAAATGATGGACATTTAGGAAAAAAACTTTGAACAATACTCTTGACATTATAGAAAACTGCAGTTAAAAATGGAGGCCTAGTGGTGCAGTAGTTTGCCTCAATCCCTTCTACAAAGTGTTTGATCCTCTAGTCTGGTTCTTGGCTGTGGTGCCTTCAGTGAGAAGACTGCATGCCCGGCTTGTGTCTGTGTGGGTTTTCATTAGATGTTTTGTTTGCCTTACATATCCCAAACAAATGGCTGAAGTAATGAATAAATGAATGAATGAATGAATGAGTGATTACAGTTAAACAAGTCACAGTTACAGTGATATGCATCTTTAACATATTTCTAAAAGCTATGCCTCTGCTCTCTCTGATATCTTATGTTGTTTGTAGCCAGGCTATAATTTTAAAAGGGAAGGGAGATTTTGTCAAAGTTTATTTTTTTCATGGAAGTTAAACTAACAATACTGATTGGTTAGGAACAACCAAAGTGGGTCCATAACAGTTTATTAAAGCTCAGGAGGTGCTCAGCTGGGGATAACTCTTTACCACTTATGTACTGGTATCGGCTGTTTTGTATTTGTCTCTTCTCATAATGCTTTGTGCAGTGTAGCTAGAACACTTATTAAACCACTTTTTGAAATGTTATCAGTATTTCTATTATCTTAGTCTGTGCTGTTGAAATACCATACCCATTGTATTTCTTTATGTTATTAGTTTGAATTGTAACACTATGTAAAAAACTGTCAACTTCTGTATGGGACATTTAAAATTTAAAATGTAATTCCCACTAAGGTATCTTTCCTTTAAATACAATTATTATTATTTTTTGCTACTTTACATTAGAAAGCAATGTCATAGCTGCCTCTTGAATCTAAACACACACACACACACACACACACACACACACACACACACACACACACACACACACGTACAAAGTCATTAGTTATATCTGAAGAAGACTAGGTTATTTGCTTATTTGGTTTACAAGTAGAACAGTATGCAAAGGTAGCATTTGCTGAAGGATTTCAGTGAGGTCCCACAATCCAAACAGTTTAAGTATCTGCAGTCATTTTTACACCCAAAATATGCTTGCTTACAAACAAGAGGATCCAAATAGTGATGCACGGCTATACAGAATATTTGCATGCATATTTACAGCTACAAACAAGAATGAAACATGCGTGATTCAGACAGAAACATAAGGTGAAGAGATAATGTAAGGGCAAGGAAGCTGAGTTTGCTGAAAGATTTAATTCTCATGTTTCTTCAGGCAATGATACTGTAAAATGGCAATTAAATTAAACACATACACACACACACATACACACACACACACACACACACACACACACACACACACACACACACACACACACACACACACACACACACACTCATGTATAACAGATAATTTTCTGTATACTCCATGACAGATGAAACAGGATCTTATTCAGACCAAAAGCTTTTTAAGAGGAAGAATTATCACAGTTAACAGCTCTGCCTTTGGGATAATGCTAAACAGAATATTAAACAACAACAACAAAAATAAAAAGGCAATGCTTTCCTGTGCAGTGCTACCAACAGTAATTAAAACTTAGCCAAAATACATACACATGCACGCATGCATGCATGCAAGTGCAAACACACACACACACACACACACACACACACACACACACACACACCTTTCCAGGTGGGGAAAATGGTAACTTTCTAGCAGCAATGTGCTCCCTTACCTTTATGGTAAACTGTTACCAGATAGTCAAAACTAACAAACACACACACACAGACACTACTTTCCAGGTGGGGAAAATTCTAACTTTCTAGCACCAATGTGCTCCCTTACCTTTCTGGTAAACTGTTTCCAGATAGTCAAAACTAACAAAACAAAAGACATTTTACTGCTTACCCTTAATATAAGACAGCTTTTAAGTTTTCAAATTGCACTATTTAATTCAGAGCACCCACCCTTCGTAGGGCAGTCTCCACATAGTTGTAGGTATAAATGCACAAAGCAAATAAGTAAAACTTTAGCCACAAACATTCAAAATTAAGTCAAACAATTTTTACTTGAAATAAATAAGTTAAAGCATTTTATTTTTAAAAGAACACAGGTGATTGTCACTGTTGAAATGGGTCTATATTAAGTAAGTGAACACTTAAAAAAGCGAACGCTTATTCATCGACCCTAGTTCAGCGAACGCTGAAAATTCCGAACACTCGGAACAGCAACTTTTTTCCCAGGAGGAAAAAAAAATTGCTGTTCCGCAAAAAAAAAAAAAAAAAAAAACTTAAAACAGTATTTAATGTGGGAGGCTTCATCCCCCACACCCCCCTACTTAAGTATACCAACTCTGAGATCGCACCACAGTGGAGGAAATGGCAAACTCCCGAAACCGGCCCAGCGATTTTTTTCCCTGAGAAAAAATTAGCTGTTCCGAGTGTTCGGCATTTTCAGCGTTCGCTGAAATAGGGTTGATGAATCAGCGTTCGCTTTTTTAAGCATTCGCTGATTCAATATAGACCCGTTGAAATGACACCCTGACTCCATGCGCAAAAATGGGAATAGGGATTGTGGATGAATGGCTACAAATAATACAGAACTTGCATGAGGAACTGAAAATCAAACATTCAAATACATATAACATTTTCAGAAAAATATATCCAACATCTGTACTAGAAATTGTCTGGTTCTACCTGAAGATATATTGTGAAGTTACTGTTTCTGTCTTTTATGTTGAAGAATAGAATTTTCAGAGTCTTTTTGAGCATTATAACACAATCCAAGGGTGTACTCCAACAGTAACTAGTCATTTTTAAGTAACCAGTATCTCTGTTTATAAGAGCTCAAATAGGATTTCATGTAGAATTAGTCTGAATTTTATAGGTTCATAGTTAATTACTAGGCTAGCTGCTCTTGTGGACCATTTTAAGCCTAGCCAATTTCCTTTGGTGATAATTAATCCCTGTGCCTCCCACCTGGTAGGTAATCACTTTAACCATTATGCCAATTCCCAACCTCATTTTCGAAGATGTCTTTTCTGTTTCCGCAATTACAGACTTTTTGTGGGGGGGGGGGGGTCTCAAGAAGCTACTGTCCAAATAAAACACCATCCTCATCATCATCATCATGTGACCTAGGCAGAATCTTCAAATAGCAGACTTTGCAACCATCCATACATTTATGGAGCAAATTTTAGTTTCATTTTAAATTATAATAGTTTTACACAGTAGCAAATACAGTTATTTACCATGTTTCACATATTAAAATTTACCCAGAATGCAAGTAAAATGTGTTTTTCTGCCTTTTAAACAATTTACCCCATATTTGTTTTAATTTTATACAGCTGGTAATTCAGATAGTTCACTTTTCATGAATTTTCTTTCTTTTTTTTTTAAGTAAAATTTTCCCAGTTTATTGCTGTTCTTCTGAAAGGTGAGATTATAGAAAGTGTGCTAATCCATACACATGGGTACTAATGGAATGCTTTGCTATACAATAATACTCTAAAGTACAATTTTTACAAATGCTAAATTAGGAAGTGACTGTTCCTTGGCTCCCTATCAGACGATCGAAACGCCGTTTCCGCGAATACGAAATGATTGACACATATTACGCGAACTAGATAAATGCCGAACATCCAAAACAGCGAAATCCAAAATGTTGAAGTGTTTTGGTTGGCCTGTCTGCGGAATAGCTCCGTAAGGTAAGTGTGCGGTAGGTATGGACCTTAGGGTAGGGTGCGGGTTAAGGTAAGTGTATAGATAGGTAATGTATGTAAGATTTAGTGTAGTGTTAGAAGTAGGGTTTTGTTAAATGTATTTATGTGTATTATTTATTTTGTTAGGGTATATCTCCGTAGAAGTGTACGGTAGTTACACACCTTAGGGTTAGGGAGGGGTTAAGCATAGTGCATAGATAGTTGTGTATGTGGGGTTTAGTATAGTGTTAGAAGTAGGGTTTTGTTAAATGTATTTATGTGTATTATTTATTTTGTTAGGGTATATCTCCGTAGGGGAAGTGTGCGGTAGTTACGCACCTTAGGGTTAGGGAGGGGTTAAGAATAGTGCATAGATAGTTGTGTATGTGGGGTTTAGTGTAGGGTTAGAAGTTGGGTTTTGGTGCTTTACTTTAGTGTTAGGAGTAGGGTTTGGTTAGTGTATGTATGTGGTTTATTTATTTTGTTTGGGAAGGTAGTATGTAGCAGTTGGTGGGGTTGGCTGACTATGACCGTTCAATGTTTTAAATATCATGGTTTAGTGGTTAGGTCTATTCGCGGTTTGATTAATACGTGTCGCACTTTTGGTATTTGCTGAAATGGATTTTCCTGGAACTGATATAGACCCCTGTTCCTTCACTGCATCATTATTTCAATGCTTTAAAAATAGTGAAAACATTGTTGCTTATTGCACTTCTTACAGTAAATGCCAAAAAAGATAAAAAAGGAAAAATACTGCTGAAATGCATTCTATTGAAATTACACTCAGATAAATATGTCTTTTAAGAATATTAGAAAAAGATTACAGTCCTAAGTTACAATTGAGAAATCAATCATTTTGTACTGCCATAAAATCACCACTACACTGTCAGATGAAGTAATTACTTTTACTGCTGCAAATGCAATAGGAGAACATGTCTATATATTCTGCAGAAAGAACAATGAAGAGGGTAATAATTTTGGTACTGTAGTCACAAGATATCACAACACACTACTAAAAAATAATGCAGTGTAGTATTTCAATAATACCATAAAATATGTACTAAATGGTGTATAAACTGCGGCAAAAAGTACTGGAATATTTTTATTTGCATTTTTTCTTACAGAAAAAATTTAACTTGCAAAGTAATTACTTTTTGTTAATACTTTATCGTGTTTAAGCAAAACAGTCACAAGACTGAAACAATGTAAACATCCAAAGACAGACATGCACATGAGTGTGCACACGTACACACACACACACACACACACACACACACACACACACACACACACACACACACGTTCTCATAGCCATAACTTAGCCTTCATATGTATTGTGACAAAAACTAACAGAACATGTATTATAAGTGTGAAATAAAAGGAAGAATTTAAACACTGGATTTAAAATAAATATGTACCTTTTTAAATGTTTTCAAATGTAGATTGTAGTGCAGTGAGGATCGGTAAGTTTAGCCTTTTCTCCATTGTAGTGCAATCACAAAGTTAGTATATATAAGTTGCAGGGGGTGTGGGGGCACATCCCACCACTGGGGGATGCAGGGCGAGTTTGCTCCCCTGCAAAAATATTTAAAATGGTTAAATAAAGTGTTTAAATGGAGCAGCTGCTTCTGTCAGTACATGCAATCTTCATTGACATGCTCCGAGTATTGTCTGACGTGTCATTGGGATTTCATTATTATCAGTTTCAAAATGGTAAAACGTAATTCTTTTGAAATTATGATGTTTACCTCTTGTTAATATAAATTTTGGTTATATGTATATATGATCTAATGAAGTAGATCCATATATGTGTATATTTGACTTTGATGATAAATTACTATCACGGTGTAAATCAACTGATTTTTTTGTACAGGCTTTTATTATATATTTTGTAAGTAAAATGCACAGGATCCTTTTTATTTTATTGTGCAAGACTGCCTATCATATTAAAATTTTCCTTTAAATTAAATATTATTTATGTCATTACTATAAAGTTAGCTTAGTTTAAGAACCTGTATTATGTAGATAATATTATTTCTAAGAGCAGATCTATTATTGCTTTAGCTTTTGCTTTTTGTGGTCTTGATTGGTCTTTGATTCATAATCTCGTGAAAAAAGTGTAAAAGTATGGATATTTTTCTGGTAAAATTTTGCTCAGAAAATTCATATATTATGTCTAAGACAGGCAATACATGCCATCCTTTTAAGAAGAAAGCTTACAATCAGTATTCTTACTTTGGGGACCAGTCATCTAGAACTGTAGAGTTAGACTTTTTGGTATGAGCAGAAATTTCACTAAAGAATTTGAACATACTAAGGTGGCAGAGACTTTTCCTTGTCTGAGAAAGGAAAATCTGATAAATGATGTATTGCATCTCTCACTGCATAGCTCCATTCTACAAGATGTTTGATATTTCTTCACTTTTTCTTCCTTTGTTCTCTCTCTTCATTTTGAAAGCAAAACACTGCCCCTTAAACAGAGCACTACTTAAGAATAGTGAGACACCACAGAGACTGTATGTTAGCCTATGTCTTCCACTTTGTGATATCCACATCTTTCCTCTTAAACTACACATTCAGTGCATCATTGTAGCAATTTGGTTATTACATGATTTCCTGCAAGGATTTAAGTAGGAATACAAAATTTGTTTTGGAAGTCAACCTTTGGACATTCTGCAACCCCTCAATGTTATGATATTGGCTTTAGCTGGAACTCTGATATCAGTTAAGGTTAAGGAGTCTCTGCATTCAGAGCAGACTATTGTTTTCTTCATACCCGCAGCTGACTGTTGGCTACCACAAGTACCTCTCCTCATCTACCAGGTTTATTGACTAGCACAAATGCATCTCCTCATCTGCCAAGTGTACCAGGCTCTTCTAACTCTCCTGGCCACCCTCTGATCCATACACGGGGCTGGTGAGGACAGTACAATAGCCAGTGCAGAATCATATTGCTGCCAGGGTATGTCATCTTATATGCCCTGACTCCCCCCTTTTCCCTACAGACACTTACCTGTTGATGTCTGGTGGGTCAGCAGGAAATGGGGACATGCTGGTGCATTGGTCCACTTTTGCTGTGACTCAGCCAATGTCCTCCACTATTTCTCACTATGGATACCCCTCATCACCTCCCAATCCTCAAACAGAGATCAAACATAAGGAGTGTCCAGGTGTTCCCATCCCTTCCCAGCCAGTGCCTCAAATGCCTGAGCTGCTAGATGAACCCAGGTCACTTAGCCTTTAGTCAGCACTTTATCCCTCTCTGCTACTATGCTGTCTGAAAGAAGACAATTTTACAGAGGCAACACTGATTGAGCTTCTCTAGGCATCTAAATGATATCAACAGGTCATCCATATTTCACGTTCATATAAAGAAAGTTAGTAATGACAAAAATAAACAGCTGTATCTTGGCATCCTAAGCAGTTTCTTAAAGGAGGCACTAGCAGACAGGATTATGTGGTGAAATGTACAGTTTAAGTTTATAGTAAGAGGCAGGTGGCTAACAGTGGTGGAAGTTGTCTGCTATCTGTGAGGTTTAGCCCCAAATGCAGAATTACACATGGCTATTTTTAACACTTTAACCAAAATTATAGAATGCTTTGGCCTTACAGGGGATCATTAGTATGCCAGAGGTCAGTGAATGATAACTTGCAAATGCTGGCTATTTGTGCACAACTTTCCATGACTGAAAAACATCAGTACATGTGGTGCTGCATACCATTTCCAGATGGAAGGTGACCCAGCAGCACCCTCAGCATCTAGATAAGACTGAAGTGAGCACGGCTGTACGTCAGGTCATTATACTGATGCCTGCATTGTCTCACTGTATAGATGACACCCATGGAACCAGACAACACTTTCTCCAGGTTGAACCAGGTATCAACCATTTTAAAGGAGCCATTATAACCCCCCCAGCATGTACTACTTATAGTTTCTGTGCAGGAAGAACATGTAAACCTTGATTTTCCTGGCATATCATGCAAGAGTTTACCAGTTCTCATGCATTCCCTGGCCTGGTGAATGTGCACAGATATCATATGCCTTGTGCTAAACAGTACAGTCATGCTAGGTATGGTTTGGGCAGTATATAGACTAAGTGATTCACAGACATTGGCACTATCTTGCCACATTGATATAAAGTGGCACCACCATCGTCTGCAAGACTGGTCTGAAGCATAGGAGTGGAATAACTGTGAAAGTGTTGTGGACATGGAGCATGACAGAGAAGAGAGGAGAATTGGGCTCATAATATAGCTATTGCACTCCTGCAATGCCTGTGGTAATTTTCAAGGGGAGGGTAGTTCAGTGTTTATGCTGTATAAATGAGGCATATGCAACGGTGGACCACACATGGGTATTATAACTCAGATATGGCACTTGCAGTGATGGTAGTACAGCACACAGCCACGAGAATGTATGTAAGTGTAGAGGCACCTAGAGGCCCACACAAGCCACATGCACAGCTTCCATACAATCATACAGCATAGCTGTGTATGTTGGGGGGGCTGGTAGATTGCAGTGGCCATAGGATATTGCAAGGGATACTATGTCTCATACAGGGTGAGGTTTTTACTAAGGCCCTACATTTCTGCAGTTTGCAATACAACATACTGGGAACAATACTGATAACAGCAAGTAATACCCCAATGGAAAAGTGTTGGGGAGTCAATTGAAGTAACACATGCATGGTTTAGCTAAAGCATGTATACCTACTAAAGGACTTGTTTTGTCTGCAGGTGTACAGGTACAGATACAGGTAATGCCACTCATGAAGGCAACACCTGGAGAAATTCACAAGCCAGAAGAACAATGTGCTACTGCAGGCACTCTGTATGCATGATATGTTTCTATTGGACAAAAGTAGTGTAGAGCTGCAGGCCAGGGACCAGATCCAGCCAGGCAATATGTGAATGCAGTGGAAGGCTATAATGGGACCCTACAACAAGAATGAAGGAGGGTTACACATATGCTCTTCCATGCAAAGCTGAAGGTTTGGACATCACAGAGGACAGGACCACCACAGGGGTGGACCAACAACACTGAAGTAGCTGGCAGTGTTTGAGGGTTTTTTAAGTTGCTTCCTGGGCAGAACTATTGGTCCCTGACTGCCCCCCCCCCCATGCTAGATGGTTGCTTGTATGTAGATGTAGGCCTGGTACCTACTATGCATGTGTGTGTATGCAATGCACTGGGTTAGCACTGATCATAGTACTATGTGTAGTGGATATTACTGTTTACAACCAGCACTTCTGTTCTGTGACAGCCTCAGGTATGCAAGTCTACAAGGTAAATTTTTACAATGTATTGTATAGCAATGTTTACCATCTGTCACAGCATGCATGCCACAGGAGGATAATATTTCTGTGATCTCACACAGATGTCATATGTTTCTTGTATGTACAGATTCCACTGGTGGAGGATCCATTACAGAGTTGCTGTTGGCAGGACTAAAGTAGATGACAATGAAGAGAAATGACATGCAGGTGGAAAAGTCTGATGTCATAGTTGCACAGTCTTTGGCACTCACACTCAGGGGTACAGAGGCTCTTGTGGAAGACACTGCTGAGTGCTTGACTTCACCAAAGCCTGACATATAGCTTACAGATGACAGTCCCAGATGGGCTTCTCCTGTGTCCCCACCAGGTGCCAAATCTGATATGAGCATTGCCGCTGAGATGGGCATTCACCAATTCTGAGAGAAGCAGGGAAGTCTGATGTTACCAAGAGTCATGTACTATCTTTGATATGTATGCAGGATTCAGAATCAACCACAGATGTGCAGACTGATGATCCAGATGCAAACAGCTGCTAAACAAAACACTATGGGGCAGACAAGTGTGCTTTGTGGCATGCAGAAGGACATGCACCAACTGCATACTGATGTGGATCCCCTGTACAGAGACAATACTGCTACTGATGTCACTGGCAATGAATTTTACCTCTATAGGTACATCCATGTAAAACTGGGACTGACTTCCTGTCTGACTCTGCTAGCTACAGTGTTACTACACAGATGTACCCAAGGAGACAAATTTCACTGCCATTGACCTCAGCAGCAGTGTTGTCTCTTTACAGAAGATTTTATAAACAGAGTGTCCCAATCATCAGATACAGAGTACTGCAGATGTACCATCAGTGTGACATGGTGATATAGGGTCTGGCATCCTTGGTTGTGGTCAAAAACATCCCTTGAGAAGTCTCCTCAAGGGGACCCAACAATGTCCAATGGTTCAATCCTATCCTTGCCACAGGATGGATCTAGCCTTGTGTGGCAAGCCAGCACAGTGCATGCTGACAATTGCCATGTTGTGGGACCCCAACCCTGTCCCTGGAGGATGGGATCTCTGGCACCCTGCAAACTCTCTCAGAGTACATGGTTATTGCACTTCCCTCCTGTAACCCTACACCATGTTGTACTACTGTGCCCCACAACTGTGTGCATGATGATGACTGTGCCATGCTCATTTCCTATCTTGTGTTGGGTTGTTGATGTTTGATGCACAGTGTGGCCAGATCATACAATGTCTTGCATAGCCTGAGTGTTCCAGCATGTATTATATTATTCTGTATTGTCAGTTCACCAGTGCTGCAGTGTATGCAGCATCGCTGCTCAGCTGTGGCCTCTCTCCTCTGCTGTCTTCTCTTACATCTCATCTCTGCCCTGCTACTGTTGCTGCATCAGTTATGTCTTGTCCTGACATGATGGTGTTGTTAGACTACACTATTTATTTACACAGGCCCAGGTTGTATAGCATGACACAGACTGTTGCTGCATCAGTTATGTCTTGTCCTGACATGATGGTGTTGTTAGACTACACTATTTATTTACACAGGCCCAGGTTGTGTAGCATGACAGACTGTAAATAATGTGCTGCATATCTCTGGGTTAGATGGTAGTGTACCACTGGAAGTCTTTAAGTTGCAGAATCTACCCTTCAGAATTGCAAAAGCATCGGTACAATATCCCTTGTTTTGGCATGAGCTATTTCTGCCACTGATTTTGGATTGCAAATAGGTGTCATCATCCATAGGGCATGGGTATAAACCTTTACATAACTTGCTGGATTGTCAACTGGCTGACAGACAGGACCCAGGAAGTCAGGATTGGTGATACCACCTCCACTAAGAGACCAATCACTGGCAGGGTACCTCAGAGATCTGTGCTGGGACCACTATTTGGTACCTACTTCTTGGAGGTAAAGACTAATGTCCAGGGCCTTTGGCTGACTAAGTTCTCAGATGACTGCAAATTTGGGGCTATCATAGAGTCACCCATAACACAAACATCTTACAAGAGGGTCTAACACAGACAAATGACTGGTGCCAAACTCATGGACTGAAACTCAATGCCAAGAAATACATTATAGTGGCCTTTTGGGTAAACTGACACCTAGGCTAATTATTCCATTGATAAGACACCCATAAGAGTTGACCCAGTAGTTAGAGATCTGGGGAACATATATATAGACAGTAATCTGGTGTTTGACCTATATGTAGCCAAGATAGTAAGAAAATCATTCTGTGTTGCTCAACTTATGGCATCCAGGTTTAAAGAAGTCATAGTACCAGTTTATACAGACCTTATCATATACATCATTCCATATAATGCCCGACAAACATGCAACAGTTGGAATTCTCACAAAGGTTCCTTACCAGGAGAATCCAGGGTATAAACACATTGTCCAATATGCATTGTCTTAAAGTCCGGTCTCTAAACTCTGCTTCCTACAAATTACTGAGAGGTGAGCTATGCCTGACATACAAGGTACCTTCTGATCCAGCTCTGATGGACTTTTTGCATGTCCACAATATAAACAGCATCAAAACCACTAGATCTAAGGATTTAGAATTTGCTTGTGACATAAATAAGACATGTTGGTGAGACAGATATGTGTCTCAGTGGATCCCCATGCTCTGAAACAGGCTATCCATCCATGTGAAGAAGAGTCCATCCCTAACCTTATTTAAATGTAATCTTGACCAGTGGATGGGGAATCAGAAATTCACCCCAGGTCTGGCCACCATGTCTCTGACAGACAGAGGCTGACAGTAATGCCCAAACTAACATACCCCCCACATAACCTCCAGAAGCTTCCTAACTAAGCCCCTCCTAATAAACTCCCATGATACACAGGGGCACATTTGGGTTGGATTGCATGACTAGGTTTATAAAGGCCCTGGTAGTTGTTAGGTTAGTATATAACTGTAAACCTATGAACCTATATATGGCATCACCGGAAACACACAAGACAGAGCAGTATATAAACCATACTCCAAGCATGCATGCTACCTGTATGTTCAGGATATTCTTTCTACTATGGGTGTGCACCTGTCTTGATGGAATTTTACGGGAACCACTGGCATAAGATGGATGTGTGAATCATATGAACTGCCTGGGTGGTATAGGAACACAATGTAGATAAAGCTGTAGGTATTACAGACCACCTTTTATTCCAGGGAGTGGCAGTTCTTGCTATTTATGTACCTCTGTCCCTTTGGATTATCTCGGTCCTTAATAACAACATGGGTACAGTCTATGGTGCCTAGAAATTCAGGGAGGCATGCAGTCTCATAGATTGTCCTTGAGAACCAGATGTGCTTCTCCAAATGTTGTATCATGATGTCAAAGAACTGATTAAATGTTCATGAGGCAAAGACTTGCAATATACAATGTATGTCTTCCATAGGTTTCTGGAAGTTATTTCTAGCTAGGATGGCAGTGCTATGCATACCTTTATGTCCACAAGAATAGACACACCAGGTATACCTCTTAATTCCACTGATGAGTAGCACAGTTTGACTATGTCCCATAATATACCCCTGTCGACTCGGAAATGATTATCTCCAGCTCTGTCAGGCAATAATGTGTAAGTCTCTGTCTGCACTATCCTTACTGGCATGGGTAGCTGTGACACTCAACATTGCCAGCATGCTTTTGAATCTTTGTTGCTGCTAAGCTTAATATTGCTCCCACCATCTATTCAGTAAATCAAGATATTCAAAACAGGTGAATGTGGATACAGAGTATTCTTATTCTGTATATCTCTGAACCTTTCTGCCACACTAGTCTTCTGCATTTGCAAATTCTATGATGCTTATTGTCATGGGATTTCTCATTTACACCTCATTATATGCTAATTTCATATGACGCATATCACGCAGTTTTAAACATTGTGCCTGTACCCTTTGTCTTAGATTACACAAAAAACCTTCTCATGGCTGCTACCTGTGCAAACTGCCTGTGACTTGAAGCCTCAATATCTTCCACATGGAAAAACAGAAAGAGAAAATGCCTATGTTTGTGGAGAACTTAAATAACTTAAAAAGCTTCATCATCATCATCAACTTCCTTTTTTCCCCATTTCTACATGGGGTTGTGTCAACTGTTGCCATTTCTCTCAATTTAGTGCCACTCTCCTATCCTTCTTTGACACTCATATCTGAATGTCACAGGTCTTCTCTCACACAATCCGTCCACCTGTTTGTTGAACACCCTCATTTCCTCTTGCCTTCTTCCTCTCTGTCCCACATCTTCTTTACCAGACTGTCTTCTGCTTTTCTGCATGTGTCCAAACCATGGTAATTTGTTCTCTTTGATTTTTTTCTGCAACTGGAACTACTTTGGCTTCTGCTCTTATGTCCTCATTTCTTCATCTGTCCCACAGTGTACATGCATCACCTACAGCTTACTCAGCTGCTCTGCCTTTACCACAGAGGTTTCTGTACTTGTCACACCGTTGTTTTCTACACTTTACTTTGCAGCTTCTTTGGCATTCTTCTGTCATACACTATGCCTGACATTCTGTACCATTTGGCAGCATCCCCTCTGATACTAGCTATGACCTCCTCGTTCAGACTTCCCTTCTTCGCAACCACCCCTCCCAGATCCTTGAAGCTGTTAACTTGTTCCACTTTTTTCCCTTCTGTTTCAGTTATCAGCTTCTTCTTATTTCCTCATTTGCTGCCATTACAACTGTCTTATCTGTACTCAGTTTCAACCCATGTGCCTTCAGTTTTGCATTCCATTCACCTATCTTTTGCTGCATTCCTTGCTCACAGTCTGCCTATAATGCCACCTCATCTGCATACAGCAACTTTGATATCTGATGCTTCCAACCTGTTTGCTAATGTAGTCCATAATCAGTATGAACAGCAGTGGGCTCAGAGCTGAACCCTGGTGCACTCCCACTTAAAATGGGAACCCGTCTGTGAGCCTGAACACTGTTCCTACTTGAGTCATTGGGTCCTTGCACATCTCTTGCACTAATTCTACCAATGTTTCTGGGACTTTGATCCACCACAGGACTGCCCAAACCAGCTTTCTTGGGACCTTGTCATATGCTTTCTCTAAGTTTAGGAATGCCCAGTTGGACTCTTTCCTCATTTCCAGCTTCTTCTCAAGTAAATAACTTAAAACGTTTGTGAGAAAAAAATGGAAGGAAAATATGAGGAGAGATAGACAGTAAGAAGGAGCCAAAGAAAGAGATCAGGGGCCTCAGTGGAATAAGATACCATGGCTAGATGCTCTCTATGATCGAGGTACTTACAGAACTGGCACACGACTGGGCAAATCTCTTTTAAAGCTGCACAGGCTATGCTTGGTGACCAGTCTGGTACCAGAGGATTGGAAGGTGACAGTGGAGGGGGAACAAAGGAGAGACAATGTTATTTCCATGCCAGGAAAAGTTATTTCTACAAAGAAGGCTAGTCCGCTTCCTGAATGTAAATTATTCTAAATGATGGGTAACATTCAAGATTCATACAGCACAGATATTATCACTCTAACCAGATCAAATTCTATAAAAGAATTAGTACCAAAGCAGGTTAAGCTACGTGGATGTAACATATCTGGACTTTAGCAAGACTTCAAACAACATGTTTCCCATTTGGTAGACAGTATAAAGGGTATGCAGGAAGCACCCAGACCAAGAAATTACACATAATATTTGACTAAGTGAAATAACTGAAATATGTCAGAAACTGACAGCTTCTTTGAAGCTGTTGTGTTACAGACGCAAGTTTCCCACGTTAGGCATCGAACCTCTTAACTATCTAGGAATACAATGAAGGGAGGATTGTATTAGTCACAAGTATGAGATGCCAATGACCACTGGATTACCACTAATTTGTCTGCTGCTTTTGTGTCAGCCATTGCACTCAGGCAGGAGAATAAGAACAGCATTATTTTATGTTGGCACCAGGACTGCAGCAGTACCAAGCAGTACAAAAAAATAGCCTCCAGAATGACCTGGGAATGCAGCAGACCAGGCCAGTTTTCCTACACTTAGTTGATAGCAAAGTGTTTTTGTTTAAACTTGTCAGTTTATTTTCCATCACATTTAACTCTCTGATGCACATCCCTCTCAACCTGCAGACATTGAAAATAAGTACAAATGCCCATGAAAAGTAGGTACATCCACTACTCAGAAACCCCTTTAAAAAAAGAAAGTGATAAACACCAAGGATAATTACAGAAAATACAAAGCTAATCATGTTAGTAAGAAGAGTCAAGAGACAACATGTATTGAAATCATCCAGGCTAAAAGATGAAGGAAAATATAGGAGCTGTTTCATTATACCGATAACCCTTATCTTATCTACTATAACGTATAGAGAATTTCTGGGCTCCCTATTGAAGTGCCTAGTACTGAAAGGCTGAATACACAGAAAAAGAGTGAATCTGCAAAATTACTCTTCTCCTTAAAACTTCTTTTTGCAAAGGGGGAAAGCCCTCACTCCACTCTCCATGTGGGAGGCAAGCTCCACACTTCCACCAAACGTATATATATATCAACTCTGAGATCTGTATACTTTGGAGAAAAGGAAGTATTTAGTGAAAAGGAATCTTGGACTTATTATATGCAAGTCTGATCTTTTGGCTATTCAGTATCTGTGTTTTCGGACTTGCCTAGTGGGTCCTGACATTTCAAATGGTTATGAAATTTCAAGGAAGAACATTTGTGATCTCAGAAGCAGTATATTTTTTCCAGGGGTGTGGGGTAAAGCCCCCATGTTGAGGGGTGCAAGGGGATTGGCCTCCAGCAGAAACACTTTAATAATACTTGACAATATCTTAAACCCTACCTTGCTTAGATGTTTACTAATGTTCAAAGAGTTCTGCAGTGTAGTTTTATGCAATCCAGAGTTCTCAGAACAAAGTTAAAGGGGGTAGATACAGAACAACTTCCCCCAAATATGTATTGTAGTCCCTTTTCCATTTAGTCAAAATGTGCACTTTAAGAGGTCACTGATATAGACCAAAAGAATACTGAGATGCATTGCCAGTAGTGTGGAAGGCAGACATGCAGTAGTCATACATGCACCATTTTTACAGAAAATTGGTAAAAACTCATCTGAAATATTATGTTCAGTTCTGGCAGGCACATTAGAATAATGATAGTGAGATAGTTGTGTATATGCAATGAATATATATATATATATATATATATACATATATATATATATATATATATATATATATATATATATATATATATATATATATATATATATATATATATATATATATATATATATATATATATATACATACACATATATATATGTGTGTGTGTGTATATATGTATATATATATATATATATATATATATATATATATATATATATATATATATGTATCTAGGACTATTGATCGAAAGATCAAAAGTCCGAATCCATAATCACCGAACACACTTTAACAAAAGCGCTTTCACCGAAAAAGCGCTTTCATTAAAGTATTTTTAAAAAAAAAAAAAAAAAACATTAAATCTACTGCTTTTGTAGGGGGGCAAGCCCCCTCTGCACCCCCTATCTGGGGGGCTGTGCCCCCTCACCCCCCCTACTTTAATATTCTCACTCCAAGGTTGCACTACAGTGGGGAAAAGGGAATTTTCCCTTATCTGCACTGTAGTACGACTGGCACAACAAGGATACTTATCCGAAAGTGCTGCTATGCTCTGTGATTTATGTTTCGGTGGAAAGTGCAGTCGGGGATCTGTACGGATCCCACACACATATATATATATATCTATATATATATATATATATATATATATATATATATATATATATATATATATCTGTATGTATGAATCTACTTCTAATTCTTGATTGGCCACTTCATCAAACGATGGAACATCGAGATGACATTGATGACATTGTCTAAAAGTTAATTTTACGAATACAACTCCAGGAAACTAACCACTTGCCACCATGGTGAACTTTGCCCATTTCTCCACTACAGTGCAATCTTAGAGTTGGTATATTTAGTTAGGGGTGTGTGGGTGGCACAACCCCCATATTGGCGGTGTGGGGGGGAAGAAGCCCCTCACTTAGGTGGGTTTGATTTGCTTCGGTTTCATTTTAAAGTGCTGTTGGCCAAGTGATTAGCTTCATGGAGATACATTACTGTGATCCAGATGCCTTCTTGATGTTCCATCATTTTATGAAATGACCATTCAAGAATTAGAAGTAGGCTATATATATATATATATATTTATATATATATATATATTTATATATATATATATATATATATATATATATATATATATAGGTCTACTGGAAAACACTGAAAATCCACTTGTTCGAAAACGAACAGTGGAGATTTGGTTTCGCAATAGTGCACTTCCGCGAAGAACAGCTCAACAATGAACCATTAAGGAACATGGGTGCTGAAGCACACTACAGTGGGGAAAGGGAGTTTACGTGTTTCCCCACTGTAGTGGGATCTTGTAGTTGGTATAGTTAAGTAGGGAGTGAGTGAGGGGCATAACACCCCCACATGGGGGGTGCAGGGGGACTTGCCCCCCTGCAAAAACAATGTTTTATAGGTTTTTATCGGTTCGTTGAACCGATGTTCATTTAAGTGCACTTTTGTGGAGGTGTGGGTCTACTGTCTAATTTCAAAGATGTGTGTTTTCAAAGTTATACAGTAGACCCATATATATATATATTTTATATATATATATATATATATATATATATATATATATATATATATATATATATATATATACACACACACATATGTATATGCACGTATGTATGTCTATACATATAAATTCATAGCCAAATACTAGGCAATTAGTCGGCAGGGTCTGTATTACCTGATCGAATGTTTAGGTGATCGAACACCTAAATGACGACATGGAAATGTCGAACTCTGACAATTGCGAACGGCCATTTACTCAAATTTTTACTATGGGAAAAAATTTGCTTGGCTGTCATTGGTAATTTGCCCTTTTGCCCAATGTTAAGTGATCTCAGAGTTGGTATATTTAAATAGGGGGGTGTAGGGGGCACAGCCCCTCATGTTGGAGGGTGTGGGGTGAAGCCCCCCACTTGATTAGTGTTTAAAGGTTTGTTTTGTTTCCTACAGCCAAACAATTTTTTTTCCCAGGGTTGGTTTTATTTCTCCTTGAAAACTTGAATAAAGAAATTTTTGAAAAAAAAAATGTTTTTCCCAGGGAAAAATTTACATAAATGGCCATTTGCGGTTTTAAGGGTTCGACATTTACATGTCAACATTTAGGTGTTTGATCACCTTAACGTTTGATCACAGAATATAGACCCAGTCTGCAGGCTATTACATGCCTGGCCAGTAACCAGACAGCGACCGAGGTGAGAATCAAACCTTGTACTTTGTGTCTGTGAGGTAAACACCTTAACTGTTAAGCCAACCCCCAAATCCAAAAGAGTAGCCCAGTCCCATACTGGGAGTCATACCAGGAATCCAAACCACTAGATTATATGGCACATCACTAATGGTACATCCCTTAAGTTAGTAAAAGGAATTTGACAAGCAGAACTGTGAATGTACACAAGATCAAAGAGATGGTAGTGAGGGCTTACCAAGGCGACAGAAAGCTGAGGAGATAGCGGTCTGAGTGGCAAGTGAAGAGGGCGACTCAGGAATGAATCAGAAAATATTTTAGTGAGAGCATGGTGGTGTCATGGATAGCATTACTGCAGCATATGGAATAGATTTACAGAGGATTTTAATAGTGCCTTGGGCAAACAATAGAAGGGTGGGGAACAGTCACTGCACTGGGAGAAGTATAACACTTGATCCTACTTAATGAATAAAAGCTTTTTTTACTGGTATATAAGCATTCCCACATAAATGAACACATTTGTGTGCCACCACCTACTACTTGTTAAACTGCTCAACACATGAGAACTAAAATAAGAAGGCTAATTTAGCTGGGGCAATATGACTAACATTGCTTAAGGACCAAATAACTAGTCATGTTGAACAAGGTACTATTTTTAGCTTCATATCAATATAATTTGCTCTTTAATAGCATTAATACTGTACAGATTGTCTAATGTGATGAAACCACATAATTTTAGTATAGCACTGGTCTCTTATTTTTGAGAAAAATAACATTCGAATTTCAGTTATAAAAATAGACCAGAAAATCCTGAATAATAATTCACTGGAGCAACTTGGCTTTCATTTAGCTTGGCTACATCTCAAGCAATAACGCATGGTTGCCAGCTGGCCTTATATGGAATATCCACTGGCAGAAATACTGTCTATAGTGCTATTTCATTAGTCTCAGAGTACACATTCTACATCACACATCAATAATCCATTTACAGTTTACAAGCTGCATCTGTTATTTGAAGATACACCCAACTGATTAACTTTTGTTGTTTGATGACAGTTTCTGCCTATATGGTTAAATACAAACTTGGGCAGTTGACAGGAATGGTGTGATACTAGCACATGAATTGTGCTCTTATTTTGTATTCTGATCAGTACAATAGGTTAATTCCATACAAGGCCTACCAAAACATGAAACAGAGACAGATACAGATATGGTCTGGCCTGCATTTCTCCATGAGCCAGCAGCATTAGCTACTCAGTTGTATAGTCAGAGAATCATGGTATGCTCAAGTGCTAGTTAGGTTTAGATGGGGAAAGCCATGGGGAACAACTGCTGAGGTTTTTTATTTATTTATTTTTTTGACTAAGATCAAGTGTATCATTAGTGGAGAAACACTGTGCAATAATGTCAGTAGCTGTCCATTGACAGCTCGGTCTGTTACTGTAGTCCTGTTGAAATGAAGACCTCTCTCCCACTCTTCTCAAGAAGGGAAAGCCTTTCATTCCTGGCTGACCATTCAGCAATGCAAACCTATGTCTAAACAGTAATTGCTGACATTTCTGCTGAAATCCCAGTCACTGCTGTGATAAGCTGTACCAAGAATTTATAACTTGCATTCTTATGCAGCATAGGTTATCATCCCCCGTGAGAAGCAGTTATAAGTAGCTTTAAAACTCTAGAGATGAAGAAATGTCTGTTGTTTACATAACAGCAGCAGTCTCTGCTTATTGCATTTAAAAATATTCTACTTATCATTACTAATTCCTTTTTAAATATTCATATTATTTGCTGCACTTTCCACCAGCAGCTATCAAAGGGCACCGCAAGGTGTTGTAACAATTGTAAAAGCATTAATCCTAAGTATTACACTGGAGAAACATCATACAGCACTGTGAGTTGTGCAATATGCTTGCATATACATCTGCTTTTAAAAAGACGTTCAAATTCTCTATATTGTAAATGTAAGCATTAATAATCCATGCATTATGAGCTGTTGTTTAACATTTTAGTTATTTACTGTCTGTCCCTCCTTGGCTGTGTAAACAGATTTTATCAGATGCCTTAATGGCACTATTTGTTTTTATTTGTATTCTTAAGTGCAATTCTTATTTGTTATTATCTCTGCCACTGTGCCCTAGGTCATAGTTGAGAATGGTCTGGACCAAATCACTTAACCAGTTAACAACATATAATAAAATAAAAAAAATGTCAACCTGTATTGTACCTATAACTGTACCACCACTACATAATTCAGCACAGGTGTAGCTAGAGTGGAGCAAAAGGGGGTGCAGAATGTTAGGCAATGAGGTCTTCATTAGCGACATTCAGTTTCTGAATAATGGATAATGCATTACTTTAGCACTCCGTATCTGGTTAAGCTCATTAGCCACATTCAGTTCTTGAATGCTGATAATGCATTTGTGGAAGAGCATTAACAGTCTGTACATGGTTCAGTTCATTAGCTGCATTCAGAAATGAATGCTGATAATACATTTGCAGTAGGGCTGAAGTGTTCAGCAGTCTCTGTTACTGGCTATACTTGTATCAACTGGTTTGCTACAGTTTAAAGTTCAGAAAGTTTTTTTCAACTTGAACTGTGCAAGGACTTTTTTTTTTTTACCTTAAGTTTATGAGGACTTTTTGGACCACAGTGTAAATTGAGGGAGGCACCATATTAGGGAATGACCCTAGATGCCAGAAATGCTAGCTACAGCTCTGATATGCAACTTAGTTATCACATTTCCTATTCAGTGGCACAGAACCTTTTATTGAATATAGCCACACTGGTAGCACTAGGTTCTCTTAGTGGGGATGGATATTATTATTATTATTGTTATTATACATATTCTGTAGTAACTCTAGTAAGGCTTATGCAAAATAGTTTAGTGGGTCATTTTGTGTGTAATGCTGTGAAAGGACTGTTGCAGGGCAGCTGATATTTAAAGCTATTCCCTGTCGCAGCCTTGTGAAGGGTTTAGCAAATGTGCTTTCCAAAGATAGTTGAGTTGGTAGTCATTGAAATTGTCCATAATTGTGTGTGCCATATGTGCCTCTGGTGTAGCTGGTTCAATTAGGACCCTGGGATGGGACTTCACTGGATTAAGCCATAAGTAACTGACTTGTTAACTTGTTACAGTTAGATCAACAGCATAAAAAGAAAGAAAAGTGGATGTTCCTTCAACTGGCACATCAACTAGGTGGCCATATGCATGACATGCCCCACCTCCAGCTCCAGCCATTCAGGTCCCATTTCTGTGCCCTGCCCCCAATCTTCCTTCAACATATTTAATTTAAAAATATATTCTTTTAAACTGTAGTTGTTTGCTACAAATATAGCAAAACAGTTGCTACAGTGTATACCTGTTTGTACAGAGTGCTTCAGCACTCATGTTTTAGTTAATTAAAAAAATATATATCTTTTTAAACTGTAGCAAACTGCTTGCTACAAATGGAGCAAACAATCACTACAGTTTATACCTTGCCTGCATGGAGAGTTAGGGTTGCCAACTGTCCAGAATTTTTCTGGACTGTCCAGAATTAAGGGACACTGTCCAGAAATTGGAAAGGACAGCATATTGTCCAGAAAAAATGCCAGAAGATTAATTTTCTTTTAATTAAAAAAAATGTTGATTATGCATTTCAGTATTATTGGTGGCGACTTAATAATTTAATGTGATCAAAGAAGTCTTTTAAATGTTTCTTTTTGTGGGTGAATTCAATTCTGGTGACAGATGTAGTCACAGAGTTCTGACAAATATTAGCAACTGGTGATATACAAATGTAATGTATTCAAAACTACAAGTGTGGCAAGCCTGAGGATCAAGTGGAAAAATGTTCAAAACTATACATTTAAAACATGCTCTAACAAGTGGAGGTTTATTATGCAAGGGATGTAATTTAATTATTATATATTATAATTTACTACAATCAGGAGGACGGCCACGGTTGTGCAGCAGTTAGCATTGCCACCTCACAGCAAGAGGTTCTCTGGTTTGATCCTTGGCTGGGGTGCCTTCTATGCAGAGTCTGCATCTCCTCCCTGTGGTTTCGTGGGTTTCCTCCGGGTGCTCCAGTTTCCACCCACATCCCAAAGACATGCTGTAGGTGGATTGGACACACTAAATTGGCCCTAGGTGTGAGTGTGTGCTTGTGTGTGCCTTCTGTGGAAGGTTGGGTGCCAGGCTGGCAAAAACTCCACTGCCAATCATGAGCAGACAGGTGATCCACTATGGTGACCCCTAACTGGGAAAAGCCGAAAGAAGAAGAAGAAGAATTTACTACAATCAGGAAGGTGAATCAAAGAACTTTTGCATGGTCCTAAAAATGTGTGTAAGGGGCTTATGATTTGAAACCAGCCCAAAGGTAAACTTAATCCACCACTGGCCAGATGCATTTTCTTTGAATATGGGTTTCAGTGTTGTTTCAATGAATGTGAGTTTCAAAGGCAGAAAAGTTTTAATGCTAAGTCTGTTTTCATTGTGAGACTATATTACTTTGTTTAGCAAATATCTATTGGTGTTTGTGCAATAAAATATGAAATAAAAATTTTAATTTAAATCTAAATATCTGTAATCATTGTAGAAGTAAAGCGGAAAACAGTATGCACACTGAGAGTTTTGAACAGTGTTTATGGCAAATGGGAAAAAATGGAGAAATAGCCAAGTAATGGGACAGTGGAGTGGCTGCATGGGAGGGGATGGGGGTACCAAAATTACATGCATTTTGCTTTCATGTACTTGTCCAGAATTTTTGACATAAAAAGTTGGCAACCCTAGAGAGCTACAGCGCTCAGGTTTTAGTTAAGAATTTTTTTTTTATTTTTTACTTTTAAGTTATAGCAAACTGTTTGCTACAATGTAGTAAGCATTTGCTACAATTTAGACCACATATGGTGCATTATAGCTCTCAAGTTTGACCACAAGCCAGTATTACATTATACAGTGATCGGAATATGCTGATCGCACTTCTGATACTTTTTACCTAGGGTTTTTGCCCCTCTTGCCCCACCTTAGTTAGTACTGTTCTGGATGCCCAATGTGGTCTTGCACCCCAGTAAACCTAAACTGTATTTGTGGTTACTTAAAGAGTGAATGAATACTACCATTTATTATAAGCAAACAACCTCCTTCATAAAAATGACACATCTGGTATATGTATTCAGATCACCTGTTTATCAAATGAAACAAGACATAATACAAATAATTGCTACTGAAAATAACCACTAGAATTTTTTTTAAATCTCCAACTGGATTTGTAGTATCATGCATTATTTTTAGATATATGTTTTAAATGAATAATTACACTCTGATGTAGTGATGTGTTTAATAACTGCCTGGATAGATTATTTGCAAATATGTATTAGTGAGGCTCACACTATATATTGATTGTCATACTGAGCACACAAACACCACAAGCACATAGTCTTTGACATTAATAGTTGTTCTCTGTGTCACATGTGAATTCAGAAGTAATATTATCATACTGCTGTCTATATGAAAGGATTATATATGAGTGTTTGTGCTTTTATGTACTGTGTAAATGTTTTCTTTCTAATAGTGACCTGCAGATGATCATTTTTTTCTTTCCTAATTCTGCTGGCCATTGCCACTTCCTTATCAGCCAGTCAGCCACTTAGTTCTCATGACTGAATTTCTAGAACAGGGCAGGCTTCTATTGTTTCACTGTCAAGCTTGGTCTGCAGTTCAGTTCTTGTCTTCTAAGCTTATTTTTAGCTAGTCTTCAGGACTCCAGAGTAATAAATGCAGCACCTAACCCAACAATGGATAGGAACCTTGCACCGTACTCTGACATAGATGTAATTCAGTCTTCCTCTTTCCATCTCACTTGCGAATTAAACAAATTCAGAATACTTAGATTCAAAAGGACCACTTTTTTCACCAGTATAGGAATCAATCATCCATTCATCTCTCTATCCATCCATTTTCATTAACCTAGTTTACCCTTTTACAGGGTCAGAAAAATGTTGTAGCATATCCCTGCAGCCAGTGGGTATAAGGTAGTGAAGTTTGTTTTCAACAGTTTACCAGTCTACTGCAGAAAGCACACTCTCAGTACTCTCATACTGCATAGACACACACACACACACACACATACAGGCAATTTGGGCAATGCCAGTAAACCTATTGTATATGTTTTGGAGGTGTACTACACACACGAGGCTTCCCAACTTTGAATCAGAAATCCTTTTGCTGAGGGGCAGTATTTCTTTAAAATCAGAGCACTGGAAGAACAGGGCATTGTTCCAGTTCTGATTGGTGAGAGGGACAGCACAAAGATACCCCAGGACTGTAAAGTCTACCACTGACTCCAGCATAGGAGTCAGCTCAACACATTTATGGCTAGAACTTAAATTCACCACTTATGTGTAGCTGGCTTAAGATTAGAAACCACACAAGAAAAAATAGCACACTCTAAGATGAGTTGACTTCCAGCTACAGTTAATCATCAATTTTAAGCTACATTACTGCTTGTCTTTCTGTAAATTATTACTAATCTTAAAAACACCCTGGTTTGACCTTTTACCTGCAGTCATCATGCTATACATACATTAGTTGTTACTGTATTTCATTTTTCTATTCAATTAGCCTCGTTGTTGTTGTTGTGTCTTTTGGCTTTTTCCCGGTTAGGGGTCGCCACAGCGGAACTCCGGTCTGCTAATGAGTGGCAGTAGATTTTTACGTGCCGAGTTGCCGGCCCTGATGCACAACCTTCAACAAAGGTACGCCCATTCATGCATGTCTCCACACAGAAGACGCTCAAGCTGAGAATCGAACAGGACAACATCGTACTGTGAGGCGACAATGCTACCACAGCACCACCACTGCAGTTTCTTTCTATTCAATTAGCCTATTTATGTTAATTTCTATCATGTAAATAAGGTCATGCATAGATGTCTTTACCTTGCAATTATACGTGTGCATTATGGTAACTTAATTCTAGAGCTTTTCTCCCTGGGCTTCTGCTAAAAATATATTTTACCAAGCCAGAATTTTCCCAGTCAACAAAGACAAATAAATAAATAAATAAATAATGCTCAAAGGCGCATTTCAAATGTTGAGTGCAGAAATTATTCACCACAAATGCAGGCCCATATTCCTGAATGTCCAGCAAAACTTATTTTGTCATAGTGCTCCAAAACTAGTTTATTAAAAGTATCTAGAATTTCAGTTATTTTTAATAATATATAATTAGAACTACTTAAGTTACTTCATCATCACTGTATGTCTCTTTGACAATGGTCACTGCAGCAGTGTATCATGCAGGCTTACTTACAAGAAGAGCTCCAGTAATCCAGGCACTTTTTTGATAGTAGTAGTGGTTCTCCTGGTTAAGCCAGTGTTGGCTTTCATTCAGTGTAATAATGACATCATATTGCTTGCACTCTTCATATAAGTGGTATGCATATGATGAAAATGTATTCTAATCACTGTGCGATTGTTGGTAGCTTGACTACATTATGGAAGCAGTTCATTCATCAGCTCTGGCATATTTCCCAGCTGTGGTTCCATTATTTTTGATTAATCCTACACAATTTGATTGATACATTTATTATGAGGTGCGTGTCTTTTCAGTGTGTGGTTTTCTCCATTAAACTCTATTTGCAATTATTGGTATCTTAAATTACACCACAGTACCTGCATCCAAGGTGCTTTTTTTATCTTGGTCCTACCTACGATATAGACTCTTCTGAGTACTACTGTAATTACATAAAGTGAATAAATATAGAAGCACAATCTTATCTGGTTAAGCAGAAAACACAATCCAGAAAAGATCTCAAAATCATATTCTAAGAAAGGGAATATCACAGATCTGATGAACATTAATGAAACTTATTTTGGAAAAGGGCAGCAAACACAGGTTCATAGGTCCAGAGGTGTTTACTAGGCTAATGACCACCATGGCCTTTTTAAGCCAAGCTATGCATCCCAAATCTCTGGCAAGTTCTAATACCCTTGATAAGTGTAAACATGGGCCTGTGAGATGAATCATTTACAGGTTACCTGTTTCCATTAGAGACATAGGTGCCAAACCAGGAATGAATTTCTGGTTTCCCATCCAATTGTCCAAGCTGCACTTGATTTGGGTTAGTGAAGTACTCTGCTTCACATGGATGGGGAGCCTGTTCCATAGATGGGGTAGCCTCTGGGATACATACCTATCTCCAACAGGTCTTATTTATATCACATGCAAGGTTTAAGTCTTTAGAATGGGTAATTCTGGTACTGTTTATTTTGTGGATATGCAAGAGGTCCATCAGAACTGGGTCTGACAATGCCCTTTATGCCAGGCATACATCTCCCCTCTAAAGGCTGTAGGAGACAGAATACAGGGATATGGTCTTGAGGTGGTCTGCATAGGACATATTACTTACATCCTGTATTCCTTTAGTGAGGAACCTCAGTGGACGTTCCAATTGTTGGATATGCCTGGTTAGGTACATACCAAAGGGGGCATTATACTCAATGATTGGTCTGATGAATGCTGAATACAGTGGAACAATGACTTCATTGGACTTAGATGCCATACCTTTGTTTATAAGTTGTGCAACATAGAATGAATTCCTCACCACTGTAGACATGTGATGATCAAAGGCTAGATTACTAGCAATGTGTGTCCCAAAGTCCCTGTCTAGTGGGTCAACTATAAGGGGTGTGTTGTCAATATGATAGTTACCAGGGATGGATGACTTCCCAAAGGATACTATTATGCACTTCTTGGCATTTAGTTTTAGTCCATGGCTCTGACACCTGGTGTTTGTGTCAGCGCCTCCTGGAGAACATTTGTGTCAGTGTGAGATTCAATGACAGCTGCTAATTTGCAATCATCTGCAAATTTAGTCAGACAGAGACCCCTGACATTGGCCTTGACTTCTGAGAAGTAAATACCAAAAAGGCGCGGTCCAAGGACTGATCCCTGAAGGACTCCACTTGTGACTGGCCTCTCCGTAGAGGTGGACTCCCAATTCTAACTTCCTGGGTCCTGCCTGTAAGCCAGTTGGCACATAAATCCTTTTTGGAATAAAGCATCATTCCATCCCAACTTGTAGAAGCCTTACTTATTTTAATTCTTAAGAAGCCTTTTCTGGACCCTATAAAGGGACATTGACATTTATCAACCAACCTGTAATCTTCATTTTACTACCAGTGTTCTGGAAAGTATTTATGTCTAATCTAACACCTCCACAGAGAATATAAGCTATACAATCATTTACATGCAGGTTTCTAGACCCTCTGCAGCAGTGAGACCACCCTCACTAGAGTTTTCAATGATGTACTCATGAAGCAAGAACATTGATCCTATTCAGTCCTGGTCCTCCATCTTTTTTAATAGATGAAGTCCGAATGTAATTTGCAACTGGAAGGTGAATACAATATATTATTGTTAATTGACTACATGACTATTAATAATGTGTTTATCATTTAATCATTTTGACAAAACAAGCTTGAATCTTTAGATTAGGAACATTTATTTCACATTTTAGACATTTGATTTCCAAAACTCCTATGTAAATATAATAAAACAACTATATTGTAGTCTGATTTTTACTTTTATATTAAAATAGCAATATATGTTTCACAATCATTAAATTTAACAAAGAGAATCAACATATTCATCTTCTTTCACTTTCCTTATCTCCCCAACAATAGTACCACTAGCAGATTATATGATGTAAGAAGATAAACAAATAAATAAATAAATAAACTAAAGGTTTCAAAATAAATGCTAGTTATTATTCTAAAATTATTTTGTTTTTAGATGATATGTAATTAACAAGCATAAACATTACAGGTAAATACCCACATTTAAATTTAATGAAACACATATAAATAAATAAGAATATAAAAGCATTGGTAAACCATTATTAAGAATACTTGAGACTATCAAATGACATTACCCAAATTAGCTTTGACCTTATAAAATTATATATAAAAAAAAAACTTTACATGTGGGACTACCAGATGACATTACCTAAATTAACTATGACCTCATAAAATTATATATATATATATATATATATATATATATATATATATATATATATCCATAAACACTTTACAATGGAACAAGAAATTCTTCACATTTGAAAACAGCTTAAACTTAATTAAAACAATCTTGTTACCTAAAGTTTTTTACATAATCAAAACTACCTCCTTAATACTAAGCAAAAAATGTATACGAATTTAATAAATAAGTTGTTTGCAATATTACCTACACAGTTAAGTGTAGAATTACATTCAGGTGTGCTGTCAGAATATGATAGGGTTTAGGATTCTTTGACCGCATTTCTTTAAGTGACAGTTTATTTGTTAGACAATATATTCTGCAAAGCAGCACAATTTACATAGATGTAGTAATGTCAAATGCACATGTTCTGTTCAGACTTTATAAATTATAGAACATTACAGAATTTAACTTGTTACAGGCATTGTTTTTAATCCCATTCCTACAAATTCATATTCTATAAATAATATATTGAAATATTTCAAAGCTGTATACTCAAATATTCAATGTGAAAGATGTTTTAGGCTCACAGTATGTATTGATGGTCATACTGAGCACAAAATCAGCACAAGCACATAGTCTTTGGCATTAATTGTTATTCACCATGCCACATGTGAATTTAGTAACATTGATTCAATATCATTTGTGACTAATACAATTAACCTTGATGTTAGGTGAGGTGATTTTAATACTGTGCTTGAAGTTAACGAGCTTAAAGGGCAGTTAATTTTATCAGCTGATAAACTGGCCTGGTTTAAATTATTACATCTACATTAAGTGTATTTTGAAACAGAAAGGGTATGGTTAATGTTAAATAACTCTTTGTCACGAAATGTTAATGTCTGTTTAATTCTGCTGTCAGGTGACTTTAGTTTTACATTTTTGGGTGTATTTAAGTGGACTATTGTCTGAATTTTTTTTATTCTGAAGAAGTTCCATTGTATGTGTGCAAAGAAAACACTTGAAGGTGTTTTATTAATTGTATTTTTTAAGCTGTTTTTCTTTTGTTTTTTTGGCGAGTGATATCCAGTGAAATTAATTTTTTTTTCAGAGTGTTTTGGCATTCACTTATATTATGTAGGACAGCAATACAGCAAATTGTTTGCCCAGTACCCTGGGTGTTTTGGGAAATTGTTTCAACTCCTCTTTTGTACCAAATTTACATCCAATACCTGACAACTTTAAACTCTTCATGGAAAAAAAATAATGGTTTCATGTACAAAACCCAAAAGATATTAAACCTGCTTATTGAAGCAATATTTTTTGGCACGTAACAAGTTTTCTCCAAAGAATCTGCCAATATCGTTGTAGGAGAACACTGTGAAGATGCCACAAGTGAGGTATTTATTAAAGCAATTTCTAAACCTATAAACCCCTTTAAACAATTAATGATTTGAAACAGCATTGGTTCTGTGTCAGCAGTTTCAAAAAGTACTAACAATGAATTAGCTGACATGTTAAAAAGATTAAAAGAAAACCTTCTAAACATAAATATCGTACTATTGAAAATTTATATTTGGAACATTGTGTTAACATTCATAAAGTTCCTATGGGGTAAAGACTTTATAAATGTCCAAATGGTATTACTGAAAAAGATGAGGCTTATTTTGAACTGAGCAAATTATTTAATCAAGCTGGTGTTTTGTTAATGTAAATTCACATTAGACATTATGAGCAGTCTATTAAGGAAACTGAAAGGGAACTTAAAGTTCTGGATAATAAACTAGACAACCATGTTGACTTTTGTTCACATGAAAGTAATTATCTCAAAATATTAGCAGTGACTGACAGATTAGAAAAATCAATTATCACCAGGAAAAAAAAAGTAATGAAGCATAACAGAACAATAAAGCCTACCCACTTCCAGTGTCAGCCAAAGTGGAAATTTCTGTTGACTTCACATTGAGGGCAGAGTCAGACATAAGGTTGACCTGTGATAAAGTTGTTTGGATCCGTAATCAAACAACAAAAAAGTCAAAATGTTCTTATGCCTTAAAGGTGGGCAAATCAAAGGCAAAGCAAAACAGAACCAAACTGGGTGCCACTCACAACCATCAGTACAACCTAATAGACAGGCTAACATATGACAACATGTTTAGGGGCCAGTTTGATCAAACCAAGGGAAGAGGATGAGTCAAGAACAGGATGAATTTTTATGGCATTTAAGAATATCAATATTTAATCTAATTTAATTTTAGTTCTATTAAGTCAGGCATTTTATTTAAAGGACTAACATTTATACCAATTAATAGAACAGATTTGGTGTGTGCATTTATTGGTTTAAGGTTTTAGGCTCACAAACTTAATTTACAATATGTTTTTCATATTTCTGGTGTTGAGAATTCAATGGTTTCTTGTTTAAAAAAAGTACAATCAGTCCAGTATTGACTTCCACTTTGAATACTTTTGTTAAATGCTGTGATAGAATCTTTAGATATTTATTTTCACATAAAAACAAGTTTAACAATTTGTGTAAGTCTGAAATAAAAGCTTTGAATGAATTAATTAAAATGACCGATTACCATTTTAAGAATCCTGACAAAGGTAACAGTTTGGTGATTATGCTACAGTCCAAAAATGTAGATATTATAACCCAAATGTTATCTGAAACAGATTTTTTTTATAAAAAGCAAATAATCTGTTAGTCAATAAGTCTTATAAGAGAATTAATAACATTTTATTGGACTTATTTGAACAAGGTGATACAGCTTTTACTTTATTTGAATTTTTAAATGTTGATAACTCTAAGTTAGGATATTTATTTGGGACTGCTGCAGCCAAAGGCAATAAAACTGAAGGCATTTCTTTTTATTTAGATAATTTATTAAATCCAGTAGTTTAACAAAGCATTTCATGCATTCAAAACTCATGGTACTTATAAGATACTTTAATGAATTATACATTTTTAGGTACTGAAAGTTAAATTTTTATAGCTGATGTTGAGTCTGTTTATACTTGTATTCCCTTTGTGAAAGGGATTGATTTGTTTAGGGATTATTTAAGTCATTCAGCTACTTTTTCAAATAAGTTAATTAACATTATTTGTTTATTATATGAATTTATTTTGAGAAACAATTTTTTTTTATTTTTAATGGGAAAAGATTTCACCAAGTGAAGGGAGTGGAGATGGATGCTGGGGCAGCCACAGTTTTTGCCAATTTAGTTCTGGCACAATGTGAAAAAACTGTTTGTTCACACATTCATTGTTTTAATATGTATCATTTTATGATATATATATATATATATATATATATATATATATATATATATATATATATACAATTTAATATGTATATGGAATGGTGACACAAACTTATTTATGGATTTCTTACAATTTAGAAATATTACTGCTATTTTTCTTTCAATTAATTTTGGGTGAAATGGATTGAAAGTTATGTTTTAGATATTAATTTAAAAATTTACATTGTTATCATAAGAAAACTTTCACTAATAGCTATTTACATTTTTTAAGCCATCATCCTCAACAAATGAAGCTGAATCTTGTAAGAGGTCAGTTTATTAGAGCTTTGAGGATTATTTCTAATGACAGATTTGGAAATTAAATGTAAATAGTTAATTTATTTCTTGGTAGAGGATAGCCACTCAATGATTTGAATAACATTTGTCATGAAATATTGTCTAAAAGGCATTTATATTTTAAACTTATTCTAAGTATAGGAATAGTATTTAAAATATTATAAATGGTGCTAATTTAGTTAATTATTCAATGACTTTTCCTAATATATTTTCTGTTAAGAATACAGAGATCAGAAATATTTTGAAGAATAATTAGAAATATATTAGTGGTGATGGAGAATTGTATAATATTGTAGGACCCAGGCCACATTTTATTTATAAGAAAAAATAATAATTTAAAAGGTTTACTTGAAAAAATAAGGATATAAACAATTGCCTTTTAAATCTGAATGCAAAAATGTGGAAGGCACATTTCCATGCCATAGCTGCAAGCAATTTACATTTATTAATGAAGAAATAGTTTCACTTTTAATCTTATAGATAAAGACATTATCGTGAGATGAAGATTTAATTGTAATTCAATGGGCATTGTTTATTTAGATAATTGTGTCAGTTGTCAGTGTTTTTACATTGGGAAATCCATTAGCACACTTAAAATGGATTTATGAACATTTATTAGCAATTAAGAATAAAGACATAAGCAATACATTATATAAACATTCACTAAATTGTCCTAACTTTAAGAAATGTATTTCTAAAGTGAGTGATATAGTTGATTTTAATGTTCTATGAGGTGATTTCAACAATGTGCTTGAAGTTATAATGCTTAAATGGCAGTTAATGTTATTGGCCAATAAATGGCATGGTTTAAATGATTAAATTAACATTAAATGTGTTTTGAAACAGAAAGGATATGTTTAAAGTTAAAGAACTCTTTCAAGAAATGTTAATGTCTCTTTCATTCTCCTGTCAAAAGTAGTTAAGTGGACTGTTGTCTAAATTTTTTTATTCTGAAGTTTTTCCATTGCATGGATGGAATGAAAGAGCTTGATGGTATTTTACTAAATGTTATCTTCATTTTAACTGTTTTTTTTTTTTTGTCAAGTGATATCCAGTGAAACTGAGTTGCTTTTCAAAGTACATCTGCGATCTACTTTACTGTGAGCTTTATGGGCCTAATATAGCTACATATCTGAAGTTGAAAATGAATGGTTTGACTTACTGGTTTAATTGATTAAAGAAACCATTATTTTTTGCCAGTAGGTAATAAAGGGCGCAGATATGATATAAAGCCTGATTATTAGTTACTTCTTCAAAATATAATACAGTTATATTTTCCAAGATGAGAAACATAACAGAATTAGAGCAAATACTTGTCTAGTTTTACTGAATTTTATAAAATACATTTTAACAACAAAAATAACACCAGTTCACCTTTACCTGAGTTATATAGATTTATTTAGTCATATTTACATCAATTATATCAAACTTTTACTGGAAGTAAGTTATTCAAAATAAGGGCCCTAATTTTACTGACTTAAATATAATCATAATTTTAAGGTCAGCTAAAAGGTTTACAACATCTTTATTTTGGAAAGTTTTTACTTAGAAATTATTATACAGTACTTTATTTTCTCTTCATAAACTTGGGAAAACATTTGTTGTCAAATGCCTAGCTTAATGACTCAAGCTGACTGGATATATATATACATATATATATATATATATATATATATATATATATATATATATGTGTGTGTGTGTGTGTGTGTGTGTGTATTAATTATAAGATGTTAAATTATTTGATTACATTTCAGCAATTTGTACAAGCATTTTTATCAGATAAATTTATTTTTTCAATTTTTTTAGTCTTGTATAATGCTGCATCTCCCGCATATATGCAAAAATATCAACTGCCACTTCTCTGGTGTCTTCTAGCTATGAGTGTAAAACAATAACCATAAATAGAAAAAAAGCATATACACTTTTTCTGACTCTTCAGAATAATGAAACATCTATTAATAAGAAATGATGGCTTACATTACCTTTATTATCAGAGAGGTATGGCAATATAACTATATGATATTATACATTTCCAGACAATACATGCTATATCTAAATATTCAAGTTCTTGAATTTTCTGCATTAACAACATAAAAAACATTTAATCTTTTAGAAAAAAAAATACACACCTTGTTTATATCCTGGATAATACATTTGATTAATTTCAGATAATCTTTATCTGTGCTACATTATTCTATTAGGGAAAGGTCCATAAAAGACAAACTAAGTGAACTATAAAATATTGAACATTTTAGGTAAAAAAAAAAGAAAACCTATTTTTGTCTGGAAGGAAAGCTATGCTACACCCCCATGTGGTGGGCTGCATCCTCCACATCAGTGCTACTTATTTATATCAGCTCCAAGATGGCAAATTCATACTGCCTGTTGTAGCATGACCACCTACCAAGTAATGCTGGCATTCTGCAATCAAAGCACTACTCATTGACTTATGGCAGTATTCAGATCATTTGATATTCTGAACATGTGACAAACTGCCTGGTTACCACATTATCATATTATAAGTTGTTTTGTTAAGTAATAGTGGCTTTATAATTTGTATTTTGAATTTCAGTTTACCTAATATTGTGATGACTATGTTGGAAAGTCAAGTTTGTTTTGCATTGCTTACTTTGAAATACCAATATAGTATTTTAAAAAATCCTGAAATCCATACATCCAAAACTCAGTTTCCTAATTTTTACACACAGAGTTGGGGTGGCATTTCAACAGTGACAATCAACTACAGCCAAGGTTCACGCTGCTGAGTGGCTAGTCCCGCTACAGCTGTTCTTCCATATGACAGGCTTAAACAAAAGACTCATCTAGTGAATAAGGCATTCTGAAAAAAAAGCCATTTAACAAAACATGTAATCATGTACTATGATAAATATGCATTTTCTTTTGAAAAAAAAAAGTTCTAGTGCATCCCTTTGCATAAAACCTAAAAAAAAAATTAAAACCTATATGGCATATATCTGGCTACTCATATACATTCATTACTGCCTTTAATTCTGCTAAAACCAGTAAATATTTCATAGATTTTTTTATTGCCAGTAAGGCACCATGATATAGTCAGAAAATTCTTTGATCCTGTCCAAATTCACCATTATGTTCTGTCATTAATCGTAAAAGTCAAAATACATTAAGTACTTTGATGAGTGGACTTTTTATTGCTGTACAATAAAAATGTGTAATTCTTCTAAGACAATAAACTAGCCATGTTGGACTTAGTTTTGAAAGACAAAAAAAGGCAGTGAAGGAGAATACCAGGATGGTCCAAAGCAATGAATGCTATTTGTATGCAGGATTAATGTACTACTAAAATCTGCAAGGTCTTTTATTCCATACTGTGTTAGTCAGCCAGAGGCAATATGCAAGGAAACAGCAAAGCATCATCAAGTGCAACAGACTGCCCTTGATCATAATCTTCAAACAGCAAGAACCTTATAGGTTTTATATATATAGCTACAGTATATCTCTATCTATATTTACACACACACACACACACACACACACACACACACACACACACACACACACACACACACACACACACACACACACACATATCCACTGCAAATGGTTACTTATTCAGATTAAAACTGGTCTTAAGATTTATCTTTAAAGCATACATTTAACATTATTCATACTATTGTAAATTCAATCTTCTGACACCCTTTCTAATATTAATTATGTGTTTAATTTAACCATAACCATATATGTAACAAACAGATTTTCTGTGGTACTGTTTAATTTAGAAGCCCAAATATGTATGCATAAAGCATATGGCATGCTTACAAGTCATTTAAATTCTCCCTTTATTGTATACCGCTCAAGTTCATAGGTTCATAGAAGGTTACTAGGATAATGGCACTAGAGCCCTTACAAGCCTAGCCATATTTATCCTGAGTTGCCCCAGTTTTTAGTGGTTAGGTGAGTGAAGTTCTCAGAGGTAAGGGTCTATGGTGGTTAACACTGACTTCCTCTGTCCTGGAGGTGACATGGGCACCACTCCAGCAGTGAATTTGTGGTCACCCATCTATTTATCTAGTTTACATTTGAAGAGTCAGGGAGGGGCTCTGTTTCACATGAATTGGATGCTTGCTTCAGAAAAGTGTCAGTCTCTGTGAGATGTGTCTATCTGTCTAGCAGGACCTGTTCATGTCAGAGGCTAGGTTAAAACCCCCGGAGTGAGTGACCCTCATGCAGTTTGATTTATGAATGTGTACCATTCCCATCAGGTCCGGGTCAGAGACTTCCCTGTAAGCCAGGCACAGTTCACCTCTTAGCAACCTTCAGGAGACAGAATACAGTGACAGGGAAGCCTTTCCATGTAAGACTTGTTTTGTGTACCCTGTAATTTCTTGGTGAGAAACCACTGCGGTCTGTCCAGTTGTTGCACATGTCTGGTAAGGTACATGCAAAAGGGAGATTTATACGCAATTATTGGTCTGATGAGGGCCTGATATAATGGAATTTTAACATCTTTAGATGCAGATGTGATGCCTTTATGTACAAGATGTGCCACATAGAAGGATTTCCTTACTACTGTGGTGGTCAAAGTTCAGATTGCTATCAACCTGAATACCCAGATCACATACACTGGGTTTACAGTTAGGGATGTTCTGTCTACAATGTAATTAGCAGGTATGTCAGCTTTCCCAAAGGGAATAATAATGCTTTTTTTGCATTACTTTTAATCTGTGGCTTTGACATGAATCATTTGTCTGTGTTAACCCTGTCTGCAGTATATTAACATCACTGGGAGACTCAGTGATTGCTCTCACTTTGCAATCATCAGTGAACTTGGTCAGACACAGGCTGTCCATGTTTTCCTGGATTTCTGAGAAATAAATTCTGAACAGTAAGGGGCCCAGCACAGAACCTTGTGGTATGCCACAAGTAGCTTTTGCTAGTGGTGAAGTCACCCACTTTGGCAGTACATGTCCAATCAGTGAGCCGGTTGGCTACCCATCTGGTAATGTAGGAGTTAATTCCAAATTGAGAGAGTTTCTCTATAATACCTGCCTGGGGGATTGTGTCAAATGCATTGAATAGGTCAAGATAGGCAGTCTGCATTGTTTTTCCCTTGTCTAGGGCCTTGGAGACTTTCTCAAAGAAGTCAACCATGTTTAACAGGCATGACCTACCTTTAATGAATCTGAACTGGGTTGTGTCCAGAGTTTGGAGTTTATCTATGTCCTTGTTAATAAGGTCCATAACTATTCTTTCCATGGCCTTGCAGATAATGCTAGTCAAGCTTATGGGGCTGTAATTACCACAGCCAGTTGATGGTCCCCCTTTGTGCAGAGGGATTATTGTTGCTGTTCTCCATTCCATCTGAACACAGCCAGTTTTCAGGCTATGGTTAAACAGTGATCCAAGTGGGTCTAGTAGGTCATGTTTTAAGTTGTTTAAAAGGCAACTTGGGATATTGTCTGGTTCCACTGATGCCATGTGTTTGGGCTTAGACAGTGCAGAGATGACCTTCTTTCTTGAGATAATAGGTTGTGGAATGGTGGCAGGTATTCTTTGGGGGATGACTGGAGGGGACAGAGGGTGAAATTTGCTCCAAATCTGTCAGCTAGCAGGTTGGCTAATATGGCTAATACCTCTGGCTGAATATGGGGGGGGTGCCATCCACAACCAGTTCAGCACATAGCTGGGTATTCCCTTTTAAATATCAGATGTAGATAAAAAATGCCCTTGTGATTAACCTTAGCTAGGGAGGCTATTTTTTGCTTTGTAGTTAGCTTTGGAGGATTTGACAAGATCTCTAATTTGTTTGTTTAAGCTAGAGAGGGATTTCTTCATCTGCTTAGCAAGTTCCCTCTTGTTCTTGGACATTAGTTTCATTCTCTTGTTGTATAGCCTTCTTATACTAGGGGTCCATCAGGGTGGCTTGTTTTTTCAGCAAGGCCCGGTTTTAATCCAGTAAGGTACAGTCAATTCTATACAACAGCTTAAGTGGTTATACAGAGCATTGATATACACCTCTGCATAGCAGTCCATGTTATCTGTGCTTGAGGAAGCCTTGAAACTTCTTATACCATCACTTAGTAGGAGGTAATTTGTGTTTAAAAATGTCTTAAGCATTTTTGAGCTTGATGGGCCATCTGGTCTTAAAATTACATTGAACTAGACTGATTTATGGTCTGATCTTACCAGGAAGGATATCACATAGTGGGGAGCAATGCTCTCCCATGTTAGTGACTACTATGTCCAAGACATTTGAGCTTCTTGTGGCTGTGCTTATTAATTGTTCCAGAGCATTTGCATTGATAAAGTCCAAGAACCTCTGAGCCAGGATGTTTGTGGTTGTGTTTGTTTCCCAGTCAATGGTAGGATAATTAAAATCACCAGTGTGTAAGGTGTTGGGATGCATGGCAAGTGACTCCAGTAAGTCCAGGTATGCGGCATGCTTTTCCTTTTTCATTGTGGGGGATCTATAGCTATCTATAATGTGGTACGGGGCTTTGCCTATAGTTGATTAGACATGGAATAACTCAAGAGAGTCATACTGTTTGACCAGTCTTGAGGTGTACCTATCCTTAATGAAGACGGATACACCTACCCCTTTGGTTCTTTCATGTTCAGTTTGTGGTATGAACATATGGAACACATTGCAGCCCTGCATGACCAGGGTGCTTTCCACACCTTTGAACCATGTCTTGGTGACTGCACAGATGTCATCATCTTCCAAAGTGAGGAATGCTTCCAGGAAGTGCAGTTTCTTGTTTAGACTCCTAGCATTAAGCAGCAGTACTTTGAGTTGATTATTTTGGCACTGCCTAAAAAAGGCACAATAGGGGTGGCTAATGCCTTCACCTGTATCTATAAGCCTAGATGAGACAGATGCAGACCATCTCAAGGAAAACAGCATGGCCTGTTGACCTTGTCTTCCCAGGCTGGCAGATATTGGATCCCCTTGGGCTAACACCAAAAGCTATGCCAGTTGATAAAGTCAATCATTTTTGTTTGTATTGTGCCGTCATCCTTGGAGAAAGTAGAATGCTGCTTATGGCTAGGCCTATACCTGCCTGTTGCACATAATCTGAGAGCTCAGTCATGTCTCTCTTCATATAGTGCAGTGAGGTAAATCTCAAGTCATTTACCCTCACATGGACTATGAAGGAGTCATACTGGTACTTGTGCTTGAGTGACTTAACAGATCCTGGCACCTGACTGGCAGCTAATTGTAACCTGCTCCTTATCCAACCTGGTGAGGTGAACATGTGTCTCACAATGGAGTCACCTATGACCAATACATTTGGTTTTGTGGTTTTATGCCTTATGGGCTTATTTGTTGAGACACTGGTGTGTGTGTGCTATTATGTGTTGTGGTTGTTTTTTGCATTGTTATGTGTATTAGTGGTTTCTATTTGGGAGGCCTCTGATCATTTTGTAAGTTACTAGTGAGTACCTACTCATATGTGGGTTTATGTGTCATGTCCTTATTTAGTGTAGGAGGTGTGTGTGTGTGTGTGTGTGTGTGTGTGTGTGTGTGTGTGTGTGTGTGTGTGTGTGTGTGTGTGTGTGTCTGTGTGCTAACAACCTGTTTAGCATTTGATTTGTCCTTATGTGAGATCTTGCCTCCAATTTTCTCATATAAAGTATTTATTTGTTTTGGGAGTAGGTGGTTGTCATTACACATGAGAAAATTGCTACATTTCCTCAGGATGCCCATGTCTATCAGGCTGGCCAGAGAGATGATGGGAAACTGCCCATCCATGACAGCAGGCTCTTACTGTATGTTTTATTAGGGAAGAGAATGGGTTAATTTGACAGGACTGTGCTGCTAGCGCTGAAAATACAAGACGGAACTATATTTTCTGTAGGCTGAGGTTGATCAATAAGGCAGCACTGCTTCGTGCGCAACTGATTTGCTCCTAGAACAGCAGAAATGCTTGAAAGGGTTTCACTGGCAGTTGTTTGGGGAAAACTGAGCTTCTAGGCTTTTGTATCTATACAGGGCACTGCTAACCCCAGCTGCGCAATCAGCATCACCGTGCAAACGCGAGGCTTAAATACAAAGAGAAACAAATTTTAAGCTAACTACCAACTAGGAAAGCACACAATAAGAGTTCCAACGGCAATCCCCAACTCAGACAGAGAAGAAAATCCTAAGATCATCTAAATAATCCTGTCTTGGTTTGTGATTTGTTGATGTTTACTGTTAAAAAGAGGTGCAACTGTGAGCCATAGTGAGCAGAACTATTGTGCACATTCCCCTGCAATGTAAAGGAATTCCAGCTTTTGTATGACATTCACAATGTTTATGGTCAGAGCAACAAATGTACTGTACTGAGTTTAATATTTTAGTTGTATATTTGTGTGATTTTTTCATAAAAGTTGATTTCAATTCTTTTTGAATTCTGTGGTAACTGATTTTGATTAGTCTTTTCTTTTAGAATTCTTTATTGATTGGCAGCTGACTATGGATTCCTTAAACGAGTATGCCAGTAATGATTTTCTAATGTGCAAGTACTTTGTACAGTGTGCTAAATGCTATGTATATTTAAAGGTAATGCCTGATAACACTGGTGATCTGTCTTCCTCATATCAAATGTTGGATGATTTATTTACATTCAATTGGCTAAGCTTCTGGTGTCATTCTAAGGGGATCCAGTATTTGTCTGCCTGGGACGACATGATCGACAGTCCACGATGCTTTGCCAGAGATGGCCTGCACCTGTCGCCCTTAGAATTCCAGATACTGGCTAAGGCTCTTGCCACCTCTATAGTGCCTTTTTTAGGCAAGGTTCAAATGACAAATTCACCACCGTAACAGCTACAAGCAAGCAAAATCTGAGGGTAATGCTACTCAATGCTAGAAGTCTAAACCTCAAAATGCACTCACTCAAGGCACTCCTTAAAATGGAGAACACTGACATCTGTGCAGTGACAGAGACCTGGTTCAAAGCTCTAGAGAGCACCCCTGCATTACCAGGCTTCAATTCATACCACACCTTTCGGCCACCTAACCCAGAAAGAAGCACTAAAGGTGGAGGTGTGTCCATATTCATTAAGGATATCCACACCTCCAGGCTAGTTGCACAGCATAATGCATCCAAGATTATCCAAGTGCAACTAACTCTGGGCAAGACCGCAGTCCAAATTGTAGCTTGCTACAGACCCTCCCACCATGCCCCAGGATTCACACTCCTCATTTCTTGATACACTGGAAAGTATTAGGGTACAACCCAACACCCTAATAATGGGCGATTTCAACTACCCCACCATTAACTGGGAAAACTACTCATTTACCAACTCTTTTGCTCAATGTTTTCTAGAATTCATAAATTCCAACGCCTTGGATCAACTTATTCACACCCCCACCAGGGGCAGCAATATCCTAGACCTGGTCATTACCAACATGGGAAACTGGTGTTCCACACCAGAGGTCAATTCCTCGTTGGTCAGATCCGACCACAAGCTAATCAGCCTAAACATCCACATCCCACCCCCAGCCCCAATTAGGGAAACCATCGTAAAAAACTTCTCAAAAGCCAACTTCACACTTCTTAAGACAGAAGTGGCAAACTTCATGACACCCATGCAGACGGACAATATAGGTATGACTGCCGAATCCTACACAAATGCACTTTATAAGCACTTACACGAGTGCATGGATCATGCTATCCCTAATAGAACCAAGATATTATCCTCAAAAAAAAAGGAAGCCAATCTGGTGGTCCTCTGCCATAAACAAACTCTACAACAGAAGAAAGAAACTGTTGCAAAAAAGAGTAAAATCCCATGACTGGAGGAACTCCCTGGTCAACCTCAGTAAGAAGCTGAGACCCTCATAAAATCCTCCAAAGCTAGTTACGAAAACAAAATTGCCACTGACTCTAAAGACAACCACAAAGCATTCTATAGCTATGTCAAGAATCTAAATGGGAACACTCAGATCTGCTCTGAGTTACAGCATAATGGCACTAAATATACAGAAATAAAACGAAAAAAAGCAGAATCCAGACCAAATGTGAACTAATAACCAAAAATCCAAAGTCTGGAAGAACGAAGCAGGAGATGCCAAATAATTTCAATCCTTTATTGAGTCAAAACAACAAACTAGAACCACACCATAAACGCCTTTAACACATAACAAGTGCGTTTTCGTCAAAAAAAGTTAGACTTCGCCAGATGCCACCAGCCATTTATTACTCCATATTTATATAATTGCTAATTAATTAAAACCTATCAGAATGCTTCTGTTGAATTTAAATCAACCAATTAAGTTAATGCCATTCTTCTTCATTTAAATTTTTTGTTCTCTTCATTTAAATATTCATGAATGATTCATTTTGGGCGGATCCTTCCCTTTACCATGTAAAACTTTATAAAAATAGGTCTGTGAACTATGATTCCTTAAAAAACGAAGTTCCTTCATTTTCAGTATAAAAAGATCTGTTCCTTTTAATATGAATAACATTAATTTAAAATACATTGCTAAAATATTCAGTTAAAATAAAAATAAATAAATAAACATGATTCTCTCATATATTTAATCGTATTTGTCTTTATGAAACAGTGCATTAAGCCTATTTTATTCTCATTAAATTACATTAAATTCTGTCACTTTCTATAGATTGTACCAATATGAATAATACAAATCATAATTTAGCTGTTCTTAACTTTAATAAAGGTAAAATTGAAAGATACTCATTCAGTCCTGGGGGGTTTCCTGCATCCAGGGTCAGTTGCCACCACAATCCCCTGAACTCAATTTTTTCTTCCCATTGTCCCCCCTTACCATCAATTTTAACTTGTTCCAACACCAAAAAAGTAAATTTTGCTTCAGGACATTTTTTTAAATGTTTAAAATTTGTGTCTTTACATGTTGCCACTTCATAACAATGTTCATATATCCTTCTTTTCAACTTTCTTTCAGTTTTTCCCACATAGAAGGATTTACAAACTATACAAGAAGCCAGATATACTAAACCCTTTGATTCACAATTATAGAGGCCCCTGCTCACCAACCATTTGTTTCTACTTTCCAAATAAAACCTGTCCGTATTCATAAGGTGATGACATTGGTTACAGTGACCACATTTATAAGTGCCTATTTTGTTTTTTATATTTGTCTTTTGTTTATTCTCCAGGATCAGCCTTATATTCTGGGAATTCCTGTAAATTACTTTTTGGGGCATTCTAGATATTTTGTCTATGTCAGTAATAACCACAAACTTTTCCCATTCTTTCAAAAAATTCTTTTTGATGATGTTGTTTATTGCATTATATTCTAGGGCTAGTACTTGTTCATAATTAGAATCATTACTATCTTTCTTAACCTTATCTACTTTGTTCCCACCACCATTATTTAAAATTGGTTGGAACCTATTGGTTCTACCTTTTTCTACTTCATCCCTTATGTCCTTAATAAACTTGAAAGGATATCCTCTTTCAAGAAACATTGATTCTAAAAAATCACATTCTAGCTCAAAGTCTTCATCTGTACTAGTCATCCGACTCACCCTCACAAACTGCCCCTTCACAATATTTTTCTTACAATGAAGAGGGTGGGCACTATCAAAGTGCAAATAGGAATTACAATAGGTTTCTTTTCTAAACACTCTGGATTCAAACTTACTATTTGCCTTATAAATTTCTATGTCCAAGTATTGCACATTTTTTTCCGAAATCTTGTGTGTGAATCTTAAAAATTCAGTGGATTTATTTAGGTATTCTATAAATCTTCTAGTTTCTCCCTTCCCCCCTCCAAAAAATTATGATGTCATCTAAAAATCTACGATATAAATTCCAATAGTTTCTGAATTCTGTATGAATAATGTATTTCTCTTCCCATTTAGCCAAAACTATGTTTGCAAAGTTGAAGCATGCTGCTCCCATAGCTACTCCTTGTGTTTGTTGAAAGCATTCACCCTTAAAATATAGGAAATTATTCTTCAAAACCATTTCCATTAACCAAGTGTTAACTAATTTTTCTTTTTGGGATAACTCACCATCTTGGTAAACTATTTCTTCAAACATATCCATGCCTTCTTTCCAAGGTATGGATGAAAACAAATCCACTATATCTATAGTTACAAATAATAAATCATCCTCATATAAATCATAAGAAATAGCTTCCAATAAATCCCAGGAGTCTTTCAGAATCAATTCTCTTTCCACCCAAATTCTTTTTAACTTTGTGTCCACATATTTGGCTAAAGGGTGTGTTTTAGAACCTTCAGCAGAAACTATCGGTCTGAAGGGTGGGTCAATTTCATTTTTATGAATTTTTGGAATCCTAAATAGGGAGGGAATCCTAGGTTTGTCTACCTTTAAATACCTGTGGGTATTAAAGTCTATAAGTTCTTCTTGTACCATATCTAATAAATCCACATCAATTTTGTGATATGCAATATTAACTTCATTTTTTGAAACACAAGAATATTTTCCATCTTCCCATAAAATACTATTCATTTTACTTTCATACTGGATGTTGTCCATTATAACCACCCCTCCCCCTTTATCAGGCTTCATTACCCAAATTTTAGTGTTGTTTCTCATGTCATACAAACATTCCTTTTCTTCTTTACTTAAGTTATCTTTATATCTAGTATTTTTATATTGTTCTTTCCTCACTTCTTGTTCTACTATTTTTTCTAAGTTTCTTAATTGAGGGTGGAGTGGGGGGTTATAAGTAGTTTTCCGCCTCAGTTCCCCATTATTCTTGTTCAATGGGGTTTGTATTACAATATTCAAATTCACCTTCCTTAAAAACATTTTTATATCCATTAGGGTTTTAGCAATATCTCCCTTTTTATAGGGGATAAATTGTAACCCTTTGGAAAGCAATTCGAAATGCCCCTTCTTTATATCAATACCACTAAAATTATATATCGAAAAATTATTAGAAGTGTTTTTGATTCCATTTGTAATAACTATTTCACCATTATTTTTTGTGGGGGGTTGGATATTCATTAATACCTTCCTCTCCCCCTTCTCCCCCCCCCTCCATTGAAAATTTGGTTGTGGAGATCTCTTTTTATTCATAAGCCTTTCTGATCTCCTTAACGGTGGAAACTCTTCATCATAATTTTCGTTCTCATTTTCACACTCATTCTCTAAAAAGGGCCCCTCATTTCTCCTTTTGTTCTGTTCAGAAAGACCATTTAACCTGTCTCCACCAGAATAATTATTATTTCTGTGTGGTGGTTTGGGATAACTAGTATCATTACAATAATCTTTAATATCTCTTTCTAATTTTTTAAGCTTTCTATTAATTACTTCACTACACTTAAAATCAATGTCTTTTCTTAACTTAAAATATTTATCTTTCTCTTCCTGAATTGTAAACATTAAATCATTTTAATGCACTGGTCAATTTCATCAATATCTTTATGTATAATTTCTAAAACTCTCGTGTTTTCTCTAATCATTAATTTTAAAACATCTAAACCACAGTTGTTGAATACAGTTAGCAACTCTTTATGAAACACAGACCCTGCCACAACATTGTTGGGAAATTTCCACACCCTTAGTCCCTTAGGGACAATTTCCCTGTTTACACATTCCCTTAAATATTCATTTTCAATATTTAAATTCCTGTATTTGTACATTAACTTAGATAAATTGTCCAACATAACAGCATAGGTATTGTTTGTCTTGTTAGAACCATTACTGTTACTGTTTAGCTTGAACACAAATTTAGTTTTCAACCACACGTTAATTTCTTCTTGAGAAGTGTTTGTCATAGTACCTGAATTGTTTCTAATCCGCATAGGCGATTTCCCTAATGCACGCCCCAAGCCATCATTGATCTCTGTTCTTTCATCATTGTATCCAAAAATATTCGGTGTGTGTAAGGCGTTGAAAGTTCCTGCATTACCATCCACAAGGTCGCCGGCGTTCCTGGTACCGCCAATAAGCTCCCTTCCTTCTTGGTTGTCACTGTCTATGTGATTAATCAAACTTTCAGTTCTGCAGGCTCTGGACCTATCGTGTCGCCATGCATTTGTAACAAAGATTGGCTTAAGGGCATCAGAAGATCAATCAATTCCATAAGCTGACCAATCAGCTTACGAGATAAGCCCAAATCGTCATGCCCCCTGGGATCAGGAAGCGGGGTATTCTCCATCTTGTTCTGCTGTGTATCCACAAATAAAACGAAAAAAAGCAGAATCCAGACCAAATGTGAACTAATAACCAAAAATGCAAAGTCTGGAAGAACGAAGCAGGACATGCCAAATAATTTCAATCCTTTTTTGAGTCAAAACGACAAACTAGTACCACACCATAAATGCCTTTAACACATAACAAGTGCGTTTTCGTCAAAAAAACAGTTCAACTTCATCAGATGCCACCAGCCATTTATTACTCCATATTTATATAATTGCTAATTAATTAAAACCTATCAGAATGCTTCTGTTGAATTTAAATCAACCAATTAAGTTAATGCCATTCTTCTTCATTTAAATTTTTTGTTCTCTTCATTTAAATATTCATGAATGATTCATTTTGTCGTTTTGACTCAATAAAGGATTGAAATTATTTGGCATCTCCTGCTTCGTTCTTCCAGACTAAATATACAGAACCAACTGATATTGCCAACATCCTAGCAGATAGGTTCAGTGCTAACTTTACCCCCCTCTCACCCCCTAGAGGGCCCATCTCTATACCAGAAGAATGCAAAGTTCCTATAATCACGGCTGCACAGGTAAAAAACACACTCTCCAAAGCCAAGAACACAACATCCATGGGACCTGACAATATCCCAGGCTGCGTTCTACATGAACTACAGAATGAACTGGCACCCTACCTAAGTACCATGTTCAATCATAGCCTCACCTCAGGCTTTGTACCCACTGAATGGTGCACCGTGACAGTTATCCCACTCCACAAAGGGGGAGCCACGATGGACCCCGGGAACTACCACCCCATTAGCCTGACGAGCCTGGTCTGCAAGGCCATGGAACATATCATCATGGAACTCATAAACAAAGACATTGGTAATCTCCAAACTCTGGACCCTACTCAGTTTGGATTTGTAAAAGGCAGATCATGTCTCCTAAACCTGATTGACTTCTTTGAAGCAGTCACCAAAGCCATAGATGAGGGTAAAATGGTTCACACAGCTTATCTAGATCTCACCAAGGCTTTCGACACCATCCCCCACTCTGGAATTATAGATAAGCTCACTAAACTAGGTATAAATCCCTATGTCACAAGATGGGTTGCCAACTGGCTCACGGAGAGAACCCACACTGTGAAAGTAGCAGATTCCAAATCTGACATCAGACCAGTGACAAGTGGAGTATCACAGGGTTCAGTCCTGGGTCCTCTCCTGTTTGGTATCTACTTCTCTGAAGTGCAGGCCAACACAGAAGGTCTTTGGCTACCAAAGTTTGCAGATGACTGCAAACTAGGAGCCATAATCGAAACTCCTAACGTTGTGGACAAACTACAAAAGGGCCTCACTGAATCAGATACCTGGTGTCAAAGCCATGGCCTGAAGCTCAATGCCACAAAGTGTATTGTCATCCCCTTTGGTAAAAACTCTGTACCCATGAACTACCACATAGCTGGTAGTCTACTTAATGCCAAAAATGTGATAAGAGACCTTGGGACACAGGTGGACAGTAGTCTCTCCTTTGATAATCACATTGCCACATTGATCAGGAAATCCTTCTACGTGGCTCATCTCATCACAAAAGGATTCTCATCCAGAAAAAAAGAGGTCATTGTTCCCCTCTACTCATCACTCATTAGACCCATTATAGAGTACAACGCCCCTTTTCTTATGTACCTCACAAGACATCTACAACAACTGGAAAGACCACAGAAATATCTCACAAAGAGGATTACTGGCTTCAAACAGATGCCCTATGCAGACTGTCTCAAAAAACTACAGCTTTACTCCATCACATATTGCCTACCCAGGGGCGATCTCTGCCTAACATACAAAGCTATGTCAAACCCAGAGCTGTTGAACATGCTCCACTTAAAGAAATCCCAATCCCTCCAAGCTACATGCTCTAGGGACCTTAACCTTGTCACCACAATAAACATAACATGCTGGAGGGATAGATTCCTGTCCCAGAGACTTCCCATACTCTGGAACAGACTACCTATCTATGTCAAACAGAGCTCCTCATTAGCACTCTTCAAGAAAAATCTTGATGATTGGATGGGAAATGGGAAATCCACCCCGGGGATCACTTCTGTGGCTCTGCTCGACAGGGGCACAGGAAAATAATTTTCTTGGGTGGCGAAAGCCAGGGTACATTTTTTGGCTAGGCTTGTATGGGCCCTAGGGCCGATAGCCTAGTACCTAACTATGAACCTATGAACATTATTAGTAGTAAATCTAGCCTTACTGATGACGACTGCAATTTGCACAGCCTGGAGAACTATTGTTACATATATTAATGACTGGCCTGATGAGATAAATAATGTTAGGCAAACAGCAAATAGAACACATTTAGGAAAGAAAATGTCTATTGTCTGTAAAGATCACTTATCCCTTATTGAACAAGATAATATCACTGGCAACTTTGAAATTCTGGATACAAGTTTTTAGCAATCTAATAATTCGGAGTGTATGGAAGAAAACTAAAAAGAAAGAAAGGAAGAAGTTCACAACAAATAAAGAAGAAAAAGAAACTGACAAATGTCTGTAAAGCAAAGAGAATACATACTAAAAAGGACACTGTTTTGTTATATAACACACAGATTGCAGGGAATGATAACATTTTTTCTATCAGAAAACCTTCAGTCTATAGTAAAATACATCATTTTTCCAAAAGAGAATGTAGAAAAAAGTGGTGAGGTGCAGATGAAAAGGAAGAAATCAAAATTGAATGTGGAAGAATTGAAGAACATTACTGTACGAAAATAGATGAGAAAGACAGATATTGACAACATAGTTTCATAGTTTCATAGTTTAGTACTAGGCTATCTGCCCTGGGGCATTTGTAAGCCTAGCCATAGTGATGTGGCTTTTGCCACCCCATGAAATGGTACAAAAATGTACAGAATAAATTTAGAATACTGTGCTTCTGTCTAGTAGTGACACAATGAATGTCCCCTTATATAATAGAATTAGTTTACTGTGCCCCTGTCTAGCAGTGACACAGATGTGACCCCTGGGGTAAACTTACGATCTCCCATCCACTCATCAAGATTTCTCTTGAAGAGAGTCAGTGAGGGGCTCTGCCTAATATGAACTGGGATCCTGTTCCAAAGCATGGGAAGCCTCTGGGTTATGAATCTATCCCTCCAGCATGTCCTATTCATACTTGTGCCGAGGTTTAAGTCTTTAGCTCTCGTGGTCCTGATGGATTTGGACTTTTTGAGGTGGAGCATGTCCATCAGACCCGGATTTGACATGGCCTTGTACGTCAGGCAGAGATCACCTCTGAGCAGGCGGTATGCTACTGAATAGAGCTGAAGTTTCTTTAGTCTGGCAGAATAAGACATATGTTGGAGACCCTTGATCCTCTTGGTGAGGTACTTTTGTGGTCTCTCCAGCTGTTGCAAATGCCGGGTGAGGTACATACCAAATGGGGCATTGTACTCAATCATGGGTCTGATGAGGGAGGAGTATAGGGGTACAATGACATCCTTGGATCTGGATGTGAATCCCTTCATGATGAGGTGTGCAAGGTAGAATGTTTTTCTAACCACTTTGGCAACATGGGTGTCAAATGAGAGGTCGCTGTCGACTTGGGTCCCTAGGTCTCTGATTACTTTTTCCGTACTCAGTGGGTTGCTGTCTATGTGATAATTTGTGGGTACTTTGTTTTTCCCAAAGGGGATGACTATACATTTTTTGGCATTTAGTTTAAGGCCGTGATTCCGGCACCAGTTGTCCGTTTCTGTGAGGCCTTTTTGTAGGATGTATGTGTCCACTGGTGTATCGACTATGGCACCTAGTTTGCAGTCATCTGCGGACTTTGTCAGCCACAATCCTCCCATGTTTGCTTTAACATCTGAGAAATAAATGCCGAACAAGAGGGGTCCCAGGACAGATCCCTGTGGGACACCACTTGTGACTGGCTTTGAGTCTGACATTGCTCCAGCGATTTTAACTTTATGGGTTCTGTCCTTTAGCCAGTTTGCAACCCATCTAGTGACATAAGGGTTTACGCTTAAGCTGTTGAGCTTATCTATGATGCCTGAGTGGGGTATTGTGTCAAAGGCATTAGCCAAGTCCAGGTAGGCTGTATGGACTGCTTTGCCCTCATCAATGGCTCTAGTGACTGTTTTGAAAAAGTCAACCAGGTTCAAAAGGCAGGATCTGCCCTTTACAAAGCCGAACTGGGTGGGGTCAAGTGTCTGTAGGTCCCCTATGTCTTTTTTTATGAGTTCCATAATGATTCTTTCCATAGCTTTGCAGACCAGGCTGGTTAAGCTTATGGGGCGGTAGTTCCCAGGGTCTGTAGAGGTATCCCCTCTGTGGAGTGGGACCACTGTTGCTGTACGCCAGTGTTCAGGTACATATCCTGAAGTAAGGCTAAGGTTAAATACCATTTTTATGTGCGGGTTTAGCTCCTTTTGGAGTTCACGTAGCACGCAACCCGGGATACCGTCAGGTCCCATTGATGCTGTGTTTTTAGCTTTGTTTAGGGCGGTTCTCACTTGGACATCTGAGATGACAGGGAGATTACATTCAGCTGGGATAAGTATTTCTTCTTTTGGGGGTGAGGGAGGGGAGAAATTTGCACTGAACCTGTCAGCCAGAATGTTGGCAATATCTGTGGGTTCAGTGTATTTTTTGTTGTTGTGAACTAACTCTGAGCATATCTGAGGGTTTCTGCCCAGGTTTCTAACATAGCTGAAGAAGGCTTTGTGGTTATCTTTAGTGTCCTTAGCGATTTTTCTCTCAAAGTTGGCCTTGGATGTTTTTATGAGAGAACGTAGTTTTCTGCTAATGTTGATCAGAGATGTCTTCCCTTTATGGGATTTTGCTCTGACGTGCAGTAGCTTCCTTCTTTTGTTATACAATTTGTTAATGGCTGAGGTCCACCAGACAGGACGCTTGCCTTTGGTGGAGAGGGACTTGGATTTATTTGGGATTGCATGATCCATGCATTCTTGGAGATGTCCATAGAAAGCATTTGTGAAGGATTCGGCATTGTGGGATGTGGTATCCACTGGCACAGTGGGCTTAAAGGATACCATCTCAGTCTTAAGAAGAGTGAAGTCTGCTTTTGAGAAGTTTTTCACTGTGGTCTTTTGTGCTGGGGGTTGAGGTGGGATATGCATATCCAGGGTGATTAGTATGTGGTCAGATCTCACTAGTGAGGGGTATACTTCCGGTGTGGAGCATTTTGTCCTCATGTTTGTGATGATCAGTTCTAGTATATTATCTCCCCTAGTGGGAGAGGTGACTAGTTGTTCCAGTGCATTTGAATTTATGAATTCCAGGAACCTTTGGGCTAGGGTATTAGGGCTAGAATAATGTACCCAATCTATGTTTGGGTAGTTGAAGTCTCCCAGTATGATGGTATTTTGTGATACATTCATATCCTCCAATGTCTTCAGGAAGGCTGAGTGGGGTTCCTGAGATGGGGAGGGTGGTCTGTAACATGCTACCAGTTGTATAGCAGTTTTGCCTATGGTTATTTGCACCTGTATGGTCTCTGATGCTTCATGTGTTGCTACTAACCTGGAGGTGTGGGTGTCCTTGATGAATATGGACACTCCCCCTCCCTTTGTGGATCGGCCCGGGTTTTGGGGCCGAAAAGCATGATACGAGGTATAGCCTGGTAGCGCTGGGGTGCTCTCAGGAGCCTTGAACCAGGTTTCAGTTACTGCACAGACGTCGATGTTCTCCATGCTGAGGAGTGCATCGAGTGCCTGCATCATGAGATTTAGACTTCTGGCATTGAGCAGCATTACCCTCAGTTTTTTTCCATTTTTGTTTTCTACGGAGGTGGGTTTGTCTTTTGAGCCTTGCCTAAAAAAGGCACTATGCGGGTGGCAAGAGCCTTAGCCAACATCCGGAAGCCCAGTGGTGACAGGTGTAAGCCATCCCTTGCGAAGCAGCGTGGTTTGTCCAACATGTCATCCCAGGCAGACAGACATTGGAGCCCCTTAGAATGACACCAGTACTTGAGCCAATTATTAAAGCTGATCATCTTGTCTTTGTATTGTGGCATCATTCTTGGTGAGGGCAAGATGCTGCTCAGGGTCACGGTCATACCAGCCTGGGCTACATAATCGGAGAGCTCCTCTATGTCTCTTTTCATGTAGTCCAGGGAGGTATGTCTCAGGTCATTCACGCCAGCATGGACAATGACGGAGTCATATTTGTACTTGCTTTGGAGTGACTTGAGTGCGTGTGTTATGTGGCGGATCCTAGCTCCCGATAGGAAGCTCACAGTCACCCTCTCCTTGTTCAGCCTGGTCAGCGGGACATCAGTGTGTCTGACTATAGAGTCACCTATTACTAGTGTATCAGGCGTGGTGTTTGGCCTTAAGGGCTGTGATTGGTTGACACACTGATTTATTGAAGTATGTGTTGCATGTGTTTTGTTTTGAGGTGGTGGATTTTTGGATGTCTGCTTTGGGAGCCTCTGTTGTTTTGGTAAGTTTTTTATTAGAGCCTCCGAGTATGTCTTTGTGTTTTTATGTGTTTGGTTTGCAGTTGTGGTAGGTCTATGTGGGACTGGGATTGTTGTGTGTGTGTGGTTACCATCTCCTCCTGTCTGGTCATGCCAGCCCTGAGTTGAGAGAGTTCGGCCTCCAGTTTGGCTATATAGTTGCATCTCTCACATGTATTTGTGTTTGTTGGGAGGAGGAGAGGGTTGCCTGTGTACATGAGACAATTGTAGCATTGTCTCAAGATACCCAGATTGACCAGCTGAACTGGAGAGGACGCCAGTAATCTACCACTCGACATGCTAGAACAGTATAAGGGAGTGCTGTACCTTTAAGGGAAGTGGTTATTCACAGGGGTGGTAGGTAGATGTAGTGCTTTACTTAGTACGAGAGTGCTTACTTAGTAGAGAAGTATTGAGAACAAGTGCTAGGCTTATAATATAGTGAGTAGTCTGATTATACTAAGAGTAGAGCTTTCTTAAGGGAAAATTTGAAGAGCAGACTTGGCGGAGCCAGAAGAAGTTTAACCTTGTTTAACCAGCGCTGCGCTATGCTGTCAGCATAAAGCAGAGACGGATTTTAAACAGGGAACTACAAAAGAGCTAGAAATGGTCCAAAACAACCAATTACTACAGCTCTTGTGCTGAGGTCACTTCCTACAGGGACAGGTAGGTTGCTCAAGGCTCCCAACTCCCACTGGTGAGCAAAGAAACTTCCTTCTATCCAAGTAAGGTAATGGACAACACAGGAACTACACCACAGCCCAGAATACAGCAATGCCTGTAAACTGGTCTAAACTAGTCGAGGAGAGGTGGGAAAACAAGGATTATTTTTTTGTTTTTTTGTTTTTTTGATAGAAACACACAGAAAATGCAGAAACAGTGATAAATCAGTTACACAGGCTAGCACACTTTAGTGGGCAGCCTCAACAGTTAAATTAAACAAACAAACAAACAAACTTTCGATCAAATTTGACTAAAAAGTAACTTTAAGTGCAGATTTTAAAATAATGCAGCAAACAGTTAAAAACAGTTCAAGCTTGTTCAGGGTAAGCTACAGAAGCTATTCCAAGTGAAAAAAAAGCAAAGATACTTAAATCCAGAAAGTAGTCACTTTTCTGAGTTCTCTGTAGCTAGGACCACTCTGCAGGACCACGAGGAGCTTGTCTGAGAAGTATAGCCAGAAAAAAATGCCCAGAGGCGGATTTTAAACAGGGAACTACAAAAGAGCTAGAAATGGTCCAAAACAAGCAATTACTACAGCTCTTGTGCTGAGGTCACTTCCTACAGGGACAGGTAGGCTGCTCAAGGCTCCCCACTCCCACTGGTGAGCAAAGAAACTTCCCTCTATCCAAGTAAGGTAATGGACAACACAGGAATGGATCAAGGTGTGGATATACAACACCAAGTGGATTGCGAAGTATATGCTTGCCAATGTAATGGGATTAATATGACTAATAGTGATGAAGATCATTCCTCTGTAACAAATGATAGAGCAGTAATTACTGAATTAGAAGTTGAAGATTCTTCAGATCTGGTCAGAAAAGATATTATTGTAATTCGAGAGTCAATTATTAAAATAACTGATACTTACATTTACAGAGAAGACAATGAATATCAAATAATGTTATACTTGCCAGGAGCAAAAATAGAGGATATGAGAAAGGCCTTAGAATGCCTTAATGTATGGAAATACAGATCTGTTTTTATTTGTGACAGTACAAATGAAGTAATCATCAACGACTCTCTGACTGTTAGTAGGGAACTTACAGCCCTCTTAGACACTATAGCTTGTACAGGTGTTAGGATATTTTTCACAAATTACATGTAGAAAAGACAGTCAGGTCACTCTGAATGAATAGATTTTTTAGGTAAACACCTACATGAAAAAATGCCCTGTTTTAAAAAAATGGAAGTATGTAGAGCATCCAAGCCTAATTTTTGGGCACACATGTTCAGACAAGATTGCATGCACTTGTCGAGATAAGGGAAGAGAATTCTGCAGCAAATATTTTGCAATATTTGACAAACAGAAGGCAGGATTTTTGCTAGGTTGAAAATTTAACGATTTGCAGATAGCAACATATGATGAAGTTCTGATGGTTATGAATGCTACAGCATACAGCATGGTGGTAGAATGGCATAATGGTTAAGGTGTTTACCTTACAGACACAAGGTGCAGGGTTTGATTCTCATGTGGGGTAATTGGCTATGCTTGAAATGGCCCACAAGGGTAGTTAGCCTAGTACTAATCTATGAAGCTATGAATAATAACATTTTTTTATTGGAAAACTTGCTATATTCCCACAAGATTGATGTTGTTATTTGTGGAACATGGTTAAAGAACAATGACTGGAAACCAGTTCTGTCAGGGGATCTACTTCACTTGACCTAAAACTCATTTGAATGACACCCATTTTACCGACACCCAACTGACCTACATTTCATTTGACTGAAAACTCATTTGACTGACTCCCATTTCACCGACAGCTTACAATGCTGAATTCTGACATACTAAATCTTAAACCATAGACAAGCACACTTAGAACACCAATAACTAACCCTTTCCAGAACTTAAAAACTACTCACTTACCTTTTTAACAGAAATGGGACAATGTACAACCAAACTAGGTGGGAGGCTACGCCCACCACACCCCCCAGTATGGAGGACTGTGACCCCCCACACCCTCCCTAATTATATATACTAACTCCAGGATTGCACTACAGTGGGAAAAAGGGGATATACCTTTAACTTGCCTTACAATACTCTACACGCTGCCACTACTGCTGGGAATGCACAAAACATTTGCCAAATTACTAGATACTTCCCATAAAAATGTAAAGAAACAAACCCACATTTAGAAAGATTACAACATTACCTTCTACATGAATATAGGAATTCAAACAGACTGCACTGTAAGTTACAGTAATTTTTTTTATCACAAGCAAGTCACAGGTGAAGAAAAACCCACAACAAGTCTATGTCTGAAATGTCGGTGAATTAGGAGGCAGTTAATTGAGTTGTCAGTCAAATGAAATTTAGGTCAATTGGGTGTCAGTCAAATGGGTATCAGTCAAATGAGTTTTAGGTCAAGTGAAGTAGACCCCTATCAGGATATAAATGTTTTTGCTGTAACAGACATTCTAACAAAAAATCAGGTGGAAGTGTTATGATAGGTATTAAAGATAGTTATGAGATCTGTGATTTTTACATGCTCAGTGATAATACCAAAACTATAGATTGTATAACTGTGACAATAAAGAAAACACTGTAACATATTCCAACTGTACAGTACCATTATATCTATTATTCACTAGGTCGTATAAATATGGGTAGATTCCTCAAGATTGGAGACATGCACTTGTTAATCCTGCCTTTAAGGGAAAGGGGAATATGACAAACACAGAGTCAAATAGACCCTTAAGTTTACTTTCATGTTGAGGAAAAATAATGGAGAAGGTAGTATTGGAGACGTTATTGTCAGAATTGGAACAGGTGAGACTTGAAACAATAAATCAGTAGGCATATGTTGAAAAATCATTCTATTACCACCTCTGTTCCCTGCCTTATAACATATTTAGATTGCAATGTTTTGCTGTTTAACTCCCTTTCATCTATTGGTTCTGTTTCTCCAGGTTTCTCTACCATAAGTCACTCATCAACCTTTTCTACATGCAGTTCTGATTCACTGTCCAACTCTGGTTTACTATTTTAAGTTTGACTTGAGATTTTCTTCTTTCACATCTGAACTTAAATTGTTCCTACCTTTTTGTGTTTTTAACTGATTTGTATATAGCATAGTACCTTCCATTGTTTTCTCTTCAGTATTGACACTGATAATGCTATCTTATTACTTATAGAGTTTTGGTATGTTCTGATTTCATAATTCTGCTAACTCTTGATGGCCATTTTTATCATTTAGCCATAACCATATGGTAATTTCCTTAGCAGTTTCCAGGCTAATTATTTTTCATTTGTTTTGATCAGATATTTCTAAGTGTCTATCAAAAGCACAACTCATTATCAGACCCCTAATTTTCATTCATTGGTTACAATTTCTTCTTGGTTACTTCTGTCTTTCCAGTTTAAATCATTTAAATATGTCAATTTTAAACCCGGAAAATCATTCCAATAATAATAATATGGACTAGTTCAGCTACTGCTGCTATGGAATGTATTACTTTTCTGAAGATACCCTGCAACTGTACAGATATAATGGCATATTCTTTCTCAGGCACACAATGGGACACTTCTCCAAAGTGACCCTACTGCCTGAATCCAGCAAGATCACTGGAATATAGGAACAATGCTAGGCAAGCAATCACATTGACTGTAAGATGTCTGGCAATATATACCATACGTAAACACATATACAAGCCCTTACCACCATTTCTGAGCACTTCATAAAGCTCACCTCCAAAATTGAACAGGACCATATATAACTATATAAGACTGTTAAGACTGCTAGAAGTCTTAAAAAGAAACTCCACTCCCTGCAAACCTTCTTTTTCCGGAAGAGTGTAGACATGTGTGTAGTAATGGAGACATGGTTTAATTTCATGGTGACTACCTCAGCAGTAAAAGGTTATAATGCATTTCACATGTTTAGACCAGCTATTGCACAGCAAGGAACTTAAGGTATTGGAGTCTCAGTCCATATTAAAATAGCCTCATATCCAGACTAGTTAAAGTGTATGGCTCACTGGAGTATGTACATGTGCAACTCACCATAAACAGGGTCTCATACCATATCCTCTCTCTCCCTCTTACTCCCATACATGAATACACTCTCACACACACGTGCATTATTTTATTTTTTTATTTTACACTCGCTAAACAGTAAAAGCGCTGCTTAGCAAGTGTAAAATAACAGCTCGCTCACCCTCACTTTCACTGACATGCACACACACACACACACACACACACACACACACACACACACACACACACACACCTTCTTTTTTTTTTTTTAGTTGTCTTCTTTTTTACATTTTACACTCGCTAAACAGCAAAAGAGCTACTTAGCAAGCATAAAATAATGGCAACGGTTCCATTTTCTCTTTGGCATGATAGCTGCCATTAAGCAGTGGACTTGTTCTTCTCAGTGACCATTACTTGTCCATTAATATCCTGCTGGAGAAAACTCATTCTCCAATCAGGGTACTGATGTACAGTTTACCCATTGTCTAACTATCTTTAATCCCTATCATAACAGCTCTGTTACAGTAAAAACATTTATACCTTGACAGAACTGGTTTCCAGTCATTGTTCTTTAACCATGTTTCACAAACAATAACAATATCAATCTTGTGGTAATGTAGCAAGTTTTTCAATAATAAAACATTATTATTAATGCTCCTAGCATTAACAACTATGAGAGATGCATCAAAATGTTAAATTTTCTTCCTGGCAAAAATCCTGGATTGTGTTTGTCAAATATACTGCAAAATATCCCCTGTAAAAATTCTCTTCCCTGATCTTGACAAATGCATGCCATCTTGTCCGAGCACATGTGCCCAAAGTTAGGCTCGGATGCTCTACACATTTTCATTTTTTAAAACAGGACATTTTTTTATGTAGATATTTACCCCAAAAATATTTTCATTCATGGACACCTGACTTTTCTTTCTATATGTGATTTGTAAATAATACATCCTAACGTCAGTACAAGGTATAGTAAGAGGGTTGTAAGTTCCCTACTAGCAGTCAGATAATCCTTGTGGATGAGATCATTTGTACCGACATGAATAAAAACACATCCATGCTTCCTTACATTAAGGTGTTCCAAGGTTTGTCACACATCCTCTGTTTTTGCTCCTGGCAAGCCTAACATGATTTAATCTTCATTATTTTCTCTGCAAATATAAATATCAGGTCCTCTAATAATTGAATGCCCAATTACAAGAATATCTTTTCTGACAAGATCTGAAGAATCTTCAACTTCTAATTCAGTAATATCAGCTCTGTCAGTTGTTACAAAGGAATGATCTTCATCACTTTTAGTCTTATTAATCCCACCGTTTTCTTTGTGCATTACATTTGCAAGCATATAATTCTCACCCAGCTGGCTTTTTACATCCACAGCTTGTGCTATGTTGTGAATGTTTCTCTTTCTCCTCTTTTTTTCTAATAGTAATGTTCTTCAATTCTTCCATGTATTAATGTTTATCAATGGAGATAGAAAGGAGTATCTTTTAACACATATAGATGTTCAGAATTGGATAGGTTAATAGGTTCATAGGTAAGTACTAGGCTATCTGCCCGAGGGCATCTATAAGCCTAGCCAGAATGTGTTGGCTTTCGCCGCCCCCTTAGATTAGTTCCCTGTGCCTCTGTCCAGCAGAGCCATTAGTTTCCTGTACCTCTGTCCAGCAGAGCCACTGCAGTGATCCCAGGGGTAAATTTTCTGTTTCCCATCCACTCATCAAGGTTTCTCTTGAAGAGTGTTAGTGAGGGGCTCTGCCTAATGTAGATTGGAATCCTGTTCCAAAGCATGGGGAGTCTCTGGGACAGGAATCTATTCCTCCAGCATGTCCTATTTATCGTTGTGGTGAGGTTTAGATCCCTAGAGCATGTAGCTCTCGGAGATTTGTTTTTTTTTTAGGTGGAGCATGTCCATCAATTCTGGGTTGGACATGGCCTTGTATGTCAGGCAGAGACCACCTCTGAGTAAGCGGTATGCAACCAACTACAGCTGGAGTTTCTTCAGTTGGGCTGCATAGGGCATCTGTTTGAGGCCAGTAATCCTCTTGGTGAGGTACTTCTGTGGTCTTTCCAGCTGTTGCAGGTGTCTTGTAAGGTACATTCCAAATGGGGCATTGTACTCTATGATGGGTCTGATGAGTGATGAGTAGAGGGGCACAATAACCTCTTTTGTTCTAGATGCGAACCCTTTTGTGATTAGGTGGATCACATTGAAGGATTTTCTAACCACCTTGGCAATATGATTATCAAAGGAGAGATTACTATCTACTTGGGTCCCCAGATCCCTTATTACATTTTCTGTATTTAGGGGACTACCACAAATGTGGTAGTTCGCGGGTACTTTGTTTTTTCCAAAGGGGATGACTATGCACTTTTTGGCATTTAGCTTGAGGCCATGATTTTGACACCAGGTATATGTCTCAGTGAGACCCTTCTGGAGGATGTCTGTATCAGCCAGAGAGTCAGTTATGGATAAAATACACTATCCTGTAGCTTTGATGCCTAACTTAACACATGGTGCCATTATTGACCAAGACTTCCTTCTGTTCAAGGCCCTGTGAAAATTATGGGGAAGGGAGCACAGATAATATGTGGCATGAATGTACCCTGTAAAATGAGGGGGAGAAGCAGCAGCTTGGCATGCTGTACACGATTCTGAAAAAGCATAGGGATAGGCATAGAAAATTCAAAAGTGGCTAAAATGGCCTAAGTATTATGAGCAACCTATTACTGACCTTTATCAGAAAACCTCAATTTTAGAATTAGTGAAAATAGTCAGTGCAGAAACTGAAAGAGTAGACCCCACAATGCATCATATGGAATTGTCAGAAGATTCCAGTCATTAAAGCAATGAAATATGTCTGTATGGAGACAGAGAGGGAGTGAACCATAGTACTAAACCAAGTAACATATGAAATAGGACCTAAACATAATCCTGAGTTTCCATCTGTAATGTTATAACAGAGGCGCAGTCAGAAAAAAACTCTCAGTAGCAAATACTTTAAGATAAATAAAGCTATTGAAGTCATGCTCCAGTGGATAGTTATGGATCTTACAAGTCTGTTAATGGCCAATATATCACAGTGATTATTAACTATGCCATAAAGTTTCGTGGAGCAATACCCTTATGAAAAATCACTGCTAAGACAATAGCCAGCGAACTAGTGCTACACTTTTCCACTGTAGGGATTCCAACAAATACTGTTGACCAAGGTCCATGATATGTAAAAGGTAATGTGCCAGCTTTGCTAGTGTTTAAAGTAAAAACAGTTAAAAAATTCAGTGCACCACCTGCAGATACATTCATACGTTCTTACTAATTTTATGCCAAATGAGATCACCCACATCATCAAGTACTGGTGGGAAAATAGCACTGCTCTCCATGAAAAAGACTTTCTTCATATATTCCTGGTGAAACTTTTTAGTCATCCATGCAGTCATCTAGACTGAGTTTTAAAGATTACTCGGGAAGTACTCTGATTGACTGGTAAGGGAAGCCTATTCTAGAAGTGGGGTATATGTTGGTTTAGGCATCTGTTATTCCATCTATTCTTGTTGATGTGACAGTGTAGGATTAGGTCTCTATAATGCATATATGTTTTGCTATTTTTTCTATTTAGGTGAAGGAGTCCAAAGAGTGCTGAGTCATTCATAGCAGAAAGCAAAGCAGAGATCACCACATAGGGGTCTGTATGACACAGAGCAGAGTGATAGAGCTTTTAGACTGTCTGAGTAATTAAGAGTACTGAGACATGAGTTTTTTTTTTTGATGAGGAAATATTGAGGTCTCTCAAGCTGGCTTAGGTGCTTGGTGAGGCAAATATCAAAGAATGCATTATATTCAATGGTGAACCGAATAAGGGATGAACAAAGTGGGATTATAACTTCTCTGGAGCCTGTAGAGATGCCACAAGCCTCAACAGGACTAACCTCACATGAGTTACTTTGAGGTAGACATGCGCAGGGAGGCACAGTGGTCCAGTGAGTAGCATTGTTATCTCAAAGCATAAATTTCTTTGTTTTAATTTCTTTCTTAAACAAGAAACATCTTTATTAAATTATCATGTATGACATAGGCCATGTTACATTTATATAAATGACAATAAATCATAGCAACACAGTCTCAGTTACAAACATTATGTATTTCAAACTGTACGACACAACTGTAGCTGCAAACTTTATACATCACTTTTAACATATCCAGTCATTGATAGTCATCCATTGCATAGCTCATTCAAAGCCTGCCTTCCTTTAAACCTCATTCCTCCTCTGCATGTATTGATCCCACAGTTCCCATTTTTTTCCTATGTAATTTGCTCCTATCCTTTTCTAAAGATCCCATTTCCGGTTGTTTTAATTCTTTTACTATCTTCACTACTTCTAGTAAAGTTGGTTTAGACTTTGATTTCCGTTTTTAAGTAATTCCTTTTTTGGAGGCCATCATAATTAGACTCATTGCGGTACCTTCAGTGCACAGTTTGCATATCCTGTCTATGTTCCTGTGAGTTTTCTGTTGTTACTTCAGTTTTCTTCCACTTCCAAAACACACATGGTAGATGGATTGGTGACCCTAAATTGTTTCTATGCACACATGTTTGTGTGTGTGTGTGTGTGTGTGTGTGTGTGTGTGTGTGTGTGTGTGTGTGTGTGTGTGTGTGTGTGTGTGTATGTGTGTACATATGTATGATGCAGAAGAAATCCCTGTCAATCTGCTTGCATTCCTTATTTACCTAGTAACTTCATGGATGGCTGCTGCTGTTCATGGAATCACTATGCGAGTTGGATGTAGCTTGTAAGTATGGATGGATTAATGAAGACATCCACAAGGCCTACTGGACATAGTAAAAGAAACTTGGGAGGAAGAGCATTTAAAAGAGTGGTATCACACTTCACAAACTAGTACGTATCTTGCTACACCAATGTTTAAGGAACATGTAATGCCTCCCTTATTTGCTCTGCCCCCTCTATTAAAGAATTGCAAGGAAAAAACACAGGTTGCCTTCCAAAACATTGAAAACTACATGTCTGCCCATCAACTCATATTGAACTCCAACAAAACTAAGCTCATGGTCTTTATCAACTCCACTGTAAAAAACAGCCTACCACTTCTCTCCATCTATTTCTCAAATGGCACAAAAATAGAACCTGTAGAACAAACAAAAATTCTTGTATTATTATTGACAATGGCCTGAAGTTTGATACACATATAGCAGTAACTCCCAAAAAGTTCACATAAAACGTGATGCTTTTTATAGGGCAAAACCCTATCTTGCCAAACACACAAGGCTAACAACAGCTGGATCACACCTCTTATCGAGTATTCGCTACTGTTCTCAAATATTTACTAACCTCCATAAATCAGATTTGAATATCCTTGAATCCTGCTATAATAAAATAGCTCAGTTTGCCTCAAACCCGCCTCACAGATCACATCATTGCACAACTCTTCATTATTTAAACTGGTTAGAGCTCCCTTGGGTACTATCTCTTAAGCAACTATTAGTTGGTCACACAGACACCCACAAACCAGATAACTGTCCTGCTCTAACTTATCTTGTCCAACCCTATTCTAACCTTAGTTCACTCAGGTCAGCTGATAATTTTTTTGCTCAAAGTAATTAAAGCCCATAACTATCATGGAGAATCCTTATACTCCACCAAAATAGCCAAATCCTGCAATTCTCTTCCCCAGCATATTCTATCCTCCCCTAATACACATAATTTCAAACAGTCTCTAAAAAATATCTCTCTAATCACTGGCTATGCTCCTGCACATCTCCAGGCTAAGTTTTACACACCTTCCCTGCACTGTCCTTATACACTCATTGGCTGCTCCTGCACATCTCCAGGCTAAGTTTTACACACCTTCCTTTCACTGTCCTTATACACTCATTGGTTGTGCTCCTGCATATCTGCATATCTTCAGGCTAAGTTCTACATACCTGCCTTTTACTGTCCTTATACACTCATTGGCTGCTACTGCACATCTCCAGGCTAAGTTCTACACACCTGCCTTTCACTATCCTTATACACTTTCTCTCTCTTGCTCTTGGCCTCTTATAGCCTTAGAAATCTGGTTTCTACCTTCTTTTGACTGATTTTTGCTCTTGCTACATAAACATATAAATATATATATATATATATATATATATATATATACTATAAATATATATATATAATATATGTATTAAACATATATATATATATATATATATATTGCATATCAAAATGTTATTGAATTTGTATTGATGATCTTTACTTGTGTTTATAATTCTGTAAAATAATGATTTTGTATTTATCTGCATGTAACATTTTAATCTCTAGTACCTGCGCTGTATGTCATTTTCACAAATTATGTATCATGTAAATTTCTGGAGCTTTTCTCCCCAGGTATCCACTGAAAATGGTTCTCTAGCCCAGTCAGACACTACCTGGTAATCAAATGTAAATAAATAATACATAAATAATAAATATACAAAGTGCACAAAAGACACAACATAGAGTTACAAATTGTAAAGAGAAAATCAGAGCAGAGTTATCATGTAAATATGTTAAAACAATGGACAGAAGTTGAAGCTTCTGTATTCAGCCTAGGAACTGTCACACATTCAAACAGTATGGTATCAAGGAATCCTATCCCTGCTGCTCAAATAGATGAATCATCGTATAACATAAAGAAGTAAGAAGTAGAGGAGTTTTTACTGATTAACAGAGTTTCTTTTTAAGCTACCAAGTAGGATAACTTTAAGACAGTGTCTTACATAAATTGTGCCAGGGGACTAAGGTATACCTATATTTCTGCAGAATCCCAGATAAAAGCAATAAGTAAAGAAATTAAAATAAGCTTAAACAAGTAGTCATTGAGTCCTAACTTGAATAGAACACTGATTGTGTTGGCCTCTAAGCTGGATGGTTCCAAAAGATGTTGTATTTTTTTCCCAAAAACTGAATGACCTAACACATTTGACACTCATTCAATGCCTAGACTGGATTATCTCAAAGACAGACTAGGCAAAGCAAGGTATCTGACCACCCTATATTTAAGTAAAGTATACTGGCAGATCCCTGCTACCCTTGAAGTCACATTAAAGACATTATTCTCCACCCCAAAGATCTTTTTTTTACAATGCTGTCTTACACTTTGGCTCCCGACACTTCTCAAAAGCTCTTGGGTAAAGCTCTGAAAGTTCACTCCTGGTACTCAGTTGCATACCTTAATAATATATTAATTTATTTAGAAGACTGTGAATCACATTTAGCCAGTGCTACAGTATTTAAGACAACTACAGCATACAATTAACCCTGTCAAAAGTAATTGTTGTTTGACAGAATCTAGATACTAATGGTATGAGATTGGGGGAGGGATTAATTAGACAATAAGCAGACTGCTGACAAAACACTAGCCTATACCGAAAGACAACTGAAAGCATTCTTAGGACTAGCAGGCAACTATAGAAAGTTTGTACCTAGAAAGGCAAACACAGGGCAGACCAGAAGTAGAAATCCACAAAACAATTTATTCTCCACAAAATAAGCGCTTTGTCCCAAAGTAAAAATTGCAGGAACTTCATCAGATACAATATAAAACAGTAAAAAGCATTTTAAATACTAAAGCACAGTGACATCATTTCCTTTCTCAGGACAGTGAGCACTGCTTACTCAAACCACTCTCTCCATTTATGGCTATTAAAAATACACATGTATCTTTTATGAGATTTTTACATTTTTATTTTTTCATGGATCATTTAATGCTTAATTTATGCTCACAATTGCACTGTATTTGTATTCAGAGCTGGGCTGTGTGCTTGTACTGCGTTTCTGCCAAGGGGGCGTGGTTTGAGTAAGCAGTGCTCACTGCCCTGAGAAAGGAAATGATGTCACTGTGCTTTAGTATTTAAAATGCTTTTTACTGTTTTATATTGTATCTGATGAAATTCCTGCAATTTTTACTTTGGGACGAAAGCGCTTATTTTGTGGAGAATAAATTGTTTTGTGGATTTCTACTTCTGGTCTGCCCTGTGTTTGCCTTTCTGGGTTTCATTTTGGAATTAGTTGCTTTGCTAAAGTTTGCACCGAGCCTTTCCACTGACAGATCTTGCAAGAAGTAAAGCATTTATCCAGATGGAATGTCTCACAGACACAGATGAGGATTTAAATTAGCTGAAAGCTTTCTTAAGTTGTAGCATAGTAGCTGTTTTGTGTATAAAAGTAATGCATATACAGTATGTATTATGATGGAAGCTAATGGAAACGTATATTATAGTCATGAAATCCTATGATATCCCAACCAAATGTGAATCACCTGAAAAGCTGTTGTTAAAAACATGGCTTGTAGCCACAATGATCAAAGACTTTTGTCTCTTATGAAAGGGGACTTGGAGGCTGAGAAAGGAGATCCTTGTTGGACCCTGACCAGAACAAGAAGCCATAGAAATACCAGAAGAATCTCTGGAACTCCTGTTGGTTTACTAAAGGGATACAAAAAGGTTATTTGTGGAGGTATTTGAGGATTGTAAGGAAGCTTGACCTGAGCAGCAACAGCATGTCTGTGAATTACAAGGATTATTGTGTTCCATTCAGAAAGCCTAAAACTGGACCAGAAACCATAAAGTTGAACTGTAAGTTGACCAAAATTATGTTAAACAAAACTGTGCTTACTTCCTATTTAAAGCTGAAAGTGAGCCTCGATTTCTAAATAAACTCACTTAAACTGAAGAAAGTGTCACTACCATGTTATGTTATTATACTTTCCTTAATTTCTCCAGACATTTTGGGTTTCTAATACTGTGATGAGAGTGGACTCTACTGCTAAGTCAGGGTGCAATTAAAGTTCATGATATTAATATTGCATTAGTCTTTGAAATTTGCCAAGAATGCTCTTCTCTGCACCTGTAACATACCCAGAACTGCATCCTTCAGCAGTTCATATGGGTTACATGTACTGGTAACATATTTAGAAAATGTACTAAGTCTGGAAAGAATGTATAAGAATTCAGAATAAAAGGGAATCACACAAGTATATCATGCAAACTAGCATGCTCATCAAAGCTGCAGCACTCAGCACAGAAATCACATTATGACACAATATGTTAGTAATGTTTGGACCCTTATCTTTTATAACTACGTTTAATATAGTTCCCCAATTGCCAAGCACACTAATAAAAATGCTCTAGCAGTACATTAGTACATCCCACTGTTTTCATACGGATCCTTAACATGTACTGAGATCTGTTGCTATTTTATATTGCTACCATTTCTGGTCAACAAATGTTAATAAATAATTAACAATAATATATAAAAAGAACCACAAAGTGATGAGACTGCAAAATGTATTTACACACACACACACACACACACACACACACACACACACACACACACACACACACACACACACACACACACACACACACACACGCACGCACACACACACACACACACACACACACACACACACACACAAGATGAGACTGCAAAGTTTATTTACACACACACACACACACACACACACACACACACACACACACACACACACACACACACACACACACACACACACACACACAAGATGAGACTGCAAAGTTTATTTACACACACATACACACACACACCTTCTTTTGTAGTCTTATGCTTTTGAACACTAATAACAACTGAGGAGAATGAAGTACCCATAAAGAGTGCTTTTCTTAACTTTCTTCTCTTTTTTCCTAACAAAGTAAACTGGAATTTGTGGAACAATACATGGAGAATATTATTTCTGGGGCTGGTCAAATTTAAGGGAAGGCATGAAGTGAGCAATTTATATCATGCTCAAGTGAATGAAAAGGGTAAGAAAATCATATATATATATATATATATATATACAGATATATATATATATATATATATATATATATATATATATATATGTATGTGTGTGTGTGTGTGGGTCCTGGTCTGAACATCGAAAAGTATGTTTCAGCAAAACGAACATGAGCGAACTCAATTTCGCGAAAGCGCATTTTATCAAAAATGCACTTTCGCAAAAAAAAAAAACACCTAATTTGCATGTTGATTTAGTTGTACATGAACATGTAGTGACTGTACAACTAAGCAAACTATTGCTTAGATCACGGTACAGTGGGGATAAGGGAATATTCCCTTTTCCCCACTGTGGTGCGATCTCGGAGTGAGAAGATTAAAGTAGGGGGCGTGTGTGGGGCCCCTGCATAAACGTGAATAGCGTTTTATTTGTTTAGGTTTTTGGAGTGGTTTTTTTTTTTCGCGAAAGTAAATTTTCAATAAAATGCACTTTTGCAAAAGTTAGTTCGCTCATGTACATTTCGCTTAAATGTACTTTCGATCTATCAACATAGATCCATAAATATATATATATATATATATATATATATATATATATATATATATATATACACACACCTGAAAATAAATTAAATATTACCATGTTTTGTTTTCTTTTCTGTTACTGTGTAGATACCTATGCCACTTTAAAATAGTCATGTTTAATAAAGATGTTAAAAAGGAAACGTAAATAGTGAGCAGTTCAGGTGAAGACAGTGTCTGTAGTGACACTAAGATAAAGAACTCAGCAGATCTAATTATGGACAGAAAAACAATCATGCCCCTGCTTTAGCTGCATGGCAGTATTTTTACATACAGCATTGAGAAGTAGAGATATGATTAGCTGAACAGGTTGCAGCAGCTGATGAGGGCAGAAGAAAACTGGAGAAACAGCATGGGAATGGAAATGCATCCATTAAACATTAACATTCTTTTGAACATGTTAAACGAATAGGAGAAGGCCCACAAGTGACTTGATTGCTGGAAGTATGATTAAATGAGATATAAATGTTGTATTGTGAGGTGTTTTTCTGCTGATAGAGGAGGCACAGAGGAACAGAGCTTTGGGATGGAGTACACTTGATATTATTTTTTTTGTTATATTTTCAGATGCATAAACACTTTTTATACTACTCTTATAGAGCACATACCAAGCTACGTAACTAACTTACTTTATGTTTTGTAGGTCTAGTATTTGAAGTAAAATGGTTGTATTTATTTGTGCATGAGTGTATTCACCTCAGGAGTAAAGGCAACTCTCTTGTTCAAATCAGTATGCTCTTCCAGGCTACACAGAGCTCAGATTTCCTACCAAGTATTGCTTATGTAGATAACAATGAGTTAATATGACATTTGTCTTTGCCACTAATATTTGCCTCTTAACACTCAGTTCTGTGTCACATATCTGCAAGAAGAGTGTGACCTGAGTTGAGCTTGGCAGTCTCTTCACCCTAGTATGCCTACTCAGTCTATAGCTGAACCTCTCTAGCATTGTTTCTCTAGTGCTATACTTTACTGTTGCCCTTACCTACATTGTTTACTCCTGTGCTGTATGCGTTATATGATTTGCATATACTTTGCTTACCATCACCACTTTAAATATGATGCAGACAACATATTAGGATATCTCTGTGTTTGCATTAATTCTGATGGTCATGTAACCATTCCTGTGTTATAGTCTACTGTCTAAATGACATGCCAACTGAATGGACTACATTTTCCTTTCATTCATGCTGCCAGCTAGGCGGAAGGAGATATTCTTTCAGTATGTCTTGTTAGCTGCACTAATACTGGATGAACTTGCCTGCCCTGTTCCTTCACATCAAAAGCACTGCATTCAGAATGACTAATCATTACAGGAAAAACCTAAGAAAAGTAGAACTAAATGATGCAGTCACCTGTGTCATACACAATTAATGGCCCAGTAGAAAAAAGAAATAGATATGCAATAAACATTTAAGTTGGGTTCTGTTGGGGAATAGATGCTCTGAATATTATTTAAGATCTAATGTACACTATAAAGTATTTAATGCAAGATAATGTTTATCAAAAAAGGACAAAGTAAAACTTAACACTGAAACAATTTTTCAAGCTCTTCAGAACTATGTTCTGTTGGTGCTAAGGACAAAAAGATGTCCATGTATTAATTCTCTTTTCCCTTACTTAATATAATACATTCCAAGGCAACTGTATCTTGAGGAAACAGAATTTTCCTGAAGCAGCACACAACCTAGTTTTCTGCACAAGTGTACATTTCATTAATGTGCTCCTCAGTATATTGGTCTCACAGAACCTTCCATTAAAGCAATTTCCTACTGTGCATTATTTAAATAAAAATGAGTGAAAAGCAATACAGATGAGATAAAAAAGGGTTGTAAATGTAGAGTTCTTAGCTAAGTATAATGAGTCTATACTGGAAGAAGACAGTCTTATGGAAAACATTTGCATGGCGCAGTGGTGCAGTGGTAGTGTTGTCGCCTCACAGCAAGAGGTTCTCCAGTTCGATTCTAGGCTGGGGTGCCTTCTGTATGGAGTCTGCATGTCCTCCCTGAGTTTGTGTGGGTTTCCTCTGGGTCCTCCAGTTTCCTCCCACATTACAAAGACATGCATCTAGAACATTTCTTCCTGAGCCTCTGCTGAAAATTGGCTTTGTTCCGAGTTGGACTTTCCCGGTTAACAAATGTCAAATAAATATATCAATAAAATACGCACTTCAAAATTGGTAAATGACTTATGTTAATTATAAAATGGTAGTATGACAGTGAGAGCAAGTCAAGTAAGAGATGTTCCAATGCAGCAATAAAACAAGCTAAGAATAGCTACAGAAAAATACTACTCGCTGAAATTAAGTTAAATTACTATCACAGGCCAAGGCCATAAAATCTCAGGAACCTTAAAGGACAATAAATTATATGAAAAGCATAGGAGCACTCTTGATATAAGACACTGCAGATAAATAGCACACATAACAAAAGAAGGAAGCTACTGCACATCAGAGCAAAATCCCATGAAGGGAAGACATCTCTGATCAACATTAGCAGAAAACTATGTTCTCTCATAAAAACATCCAAGGCCAACTTTGAGAGAAAAATCGTTAAGGACACTAAAGATAACCACAAAGCCTTCTTCAGCTATGTTAGAAACCTGGGCGGAAACCCTCAGATATGCTCAGAGTTGGTTCACAACAACAAAAAATACACTGAACCCACAGATATTGCCAACATTCTGGCTGACAGGTTCAGTGCAAATTTCTCCCCTCTCTCACCCCCAAAAGAAGAAATACTTATCCCAGCTGAATGTAATATCCCTGTCATCTCAGATGTCCAAGTGAGAACCACCCTAAACAAAGCTAAAAACACAGCATCAATGGGACCTGATGGTATCCTGGGTTGCGTGTTACGTGAACTCCAAGAGGAGCTAAACCCACACATAAAAATGCTATTTAACCTTAGCCTTACTTCGGGATATGTACCTGAACACTGGCGTACAGCAACAGTGGTCCCACTCCACAAAGGGGGTGCCTCTACAGACTCTGGAAACTACCGCCCCATAAGCTTAACCAGCCTGGTCTGCAAAGCTATGGAAAGAATCATTATGGAACTCATAAACAGAGACATAGGGGACCTACAGACACTTGACCCCACCCAGTTCGGATTTGTAAAGGGCAGATCCTGCCTTTTGAACCTGGTTGACTTCTTCGAAACAGTCACTAGAGCCATTGATGAGGGCAAAGCAGTCCATACAGCCTACCTGGACTTGGCTAAGGCCTTCGACACAATACCCCACTCAGGCATCATAGATAAGCTCAACAGCTTAAACGTAAACCCTTATGTCACTAGATGGGTTGCAAACTGGCAGGACTAAAGGACAGAACCCATAAAGTTAAAATCGCTGGAGCAGTGTCAGACTCAAAGCCAGTCACAAGTGGTGTCCCACAGGGGTCTGTCCTGGGACAACTCTTGTTCGGCATTTATTTCTCAGATGTTAAAGCAAACATGAGAGGGCTGTGGCTGACAAAGTTCGCAGATGACTGCAAACTAGGTGCCATAGTCGATACACCAGCGGACACATACATCCTACAAAAAGGCCTCACAGAAACGGACAACTGGTGCCGGAGTCACAGCCTTAAACTAAATGCCATAAAATGTATAGTCATCCCCTTTGGGAAAAACAAAGTACCCACAAATTATCACATAGACAGCAACCCACTGAGTACGGAAAAAGTAATCAGTGACCTAGGGACCCAAGTCGACAACGACCTCTCATTTGACCCCCACGTTGCCAAAGTGGTTAAAAAAACATTCTACCTTGCACACCTCATCATGAAGGGATTCACACCCAGATCCAAGGATGTCATTGTACCCCTATACTCCTCCCTCATAAGACCCATGATTGAGTACAATGCCCCATTTGGTATGTACCTCACCTGGCATTTGCAACAGCTGGAGAGACCACAAAAGTACCTCACCAAGAGGATCAAGGGTCTCCAACATATGTCTTATTCTGCCAGACTAAAGAAACTTCAGCTCTATTCAGTAGCATACCGCCTGCTCAGAGGTGATCTCTGCCTGACGTACAAGGCCATGTCCAATCAGGATCTGATGGACATGCTCCACCTCAAAAAATCCAAATCCATCAGGACCACGAGAGCTAAAGACTTAAACCTCGGCACAAGTATGAATAGGACATGCTGGAGGGATAGATTCATAACCCAGAGGCTTCCCATGCTTTGGAACAAGATCCCAGTTCGTATTAGGCAGAGCCCCTCACTGACTCTCTTTAAGAGAAATCTTAATGAGTGGGTGGGAGATCGTAAGTTTACCCCAGGGGTCACATCTGTGTCACTGCTAGACAGGGGCACAGTAAACTAATTCTATTATATAAGGGGACCTTCATTGTGTCACTACTAGACAAAGGCACAGTATTCTAAATTTATTCTGTACATTTTTTGTACCATTTCATGGGGTGGCAAAAGCCACATCACTATGGCTAGGCTTACAAATGCCACAGGGCAGATAGCCTAGTACTGTACTATGAAACTATGAAACTATGAAACTATAACTATGAAACTATGAAAATCTGAGGGTAATACTACTCAATGCCGGTCTAAACCTCAAAATGCACGCACTCGAGGAACTCCTCAGTATGGAGAAAATCGATATATATGCAGTAACAGAAACCTGGTTTAAGGCTCCAGAGAGCACCCCAGCACTACCAGGCTACAACTCATACCATACATTTCGGCCACAGAACCCAGACCGAAATACAAAAGGCGGGGGAGTATCCATATTCATCAAGGACACCCACACCTCCAGGTTAGTGGCACAGCATGATGCTTCAGAGATTATCCACATGCAACTAACAACGGGCAAAGATGCTTCAGAGATTATCCACATGCAACTAACAGCGGGCAAAACTGCAATTCAAATTGTAGCATGCTACAGATCACCCACCATGTCCCAGGACCCCCATTTCACATTTCTGGAAACACTGGGTAACATAAAGATCCTACCAAACACCCAAATATTGGGTGATTTCAACTACCCAAACATTAACTGGGAGAACTACTCAAGTGCTAACTCCCTTGCCCAACATTTCCTAGAATTTATAAATTCAAACGCCCTGGAACAACTGGTGACAACATATTGGACTTGGTCATCACCAACATGTGTGAGGTCATCCCCTGGTTAGATTTGTCCATAAACAAATCACTTTGGATATCCACATACCGCCCCTACCCCCAGACAAGGAAACCACTGTGAAAAACGTTTCAAAAGCAGATTTCACATTACTTAAGACAGAGGTGGAATGTTTCAAAGCCCCCATGCTAAAGAATAACACTGTCCAAGCTGCAAAATCTTTTCCTAATGCATTCTACGGGCACCTACAAGAATGTATGGGTCATGCTATCCCAAGCAAAACCAAGACTCACTCCTCTAAGAAAAGGAAACCAGTCTGGTGGACCCCTGCCATAAACAAGCTATACAATAGAAGGAGGAAACTAGTACAGAAAAGAGTAAAATCCCAAGAAGGGAAGACATCCCTGATCAGTATCAGCAAGAAACTACGATCCCTCATAAAATTGTCCAAGGCGAGCTTTGAAAGAAAACTTGCCAAGGACTCCAAAGATAACCACAAGGCATTCTTTAGCTATGTCAAGAATCTTAGTGGCAATGCACAGAAGTGCTCAGACTTAGTGCAGAATGGCACAAAATATACTGAACCAACCGATATTGCCAACATCCTAGCAGACAGGTTCAGTGCAAACTTCACCCCCCTCACCCCCAAAGTGCCCATAACCATACCAGAAGAATGTAGAGCCCCTGAAATCACAGACACTCAGGTTAAAATAGCCCTCGCCAAAGCCAAAAACACAGCATCAATGGGACTGAACGGTGTCCCAGACTGCATCCTACACAAGCTCAAAGATGAACTAACCCCTCACTTTAACACACTGTTCAAACTCAGGCTCTCCATAGGCTACATACCCATATAGTGGTGCACAGTAATGGTTATTCCACTCCACAAAGGTGGAGCCACAACAGACCCCAGGAACTATCGCCCTATAAGCCTGGCTAGCTTGGTCTGCAAGGCTATGGAGAGCATCATCATGGAACTCATTAACAGAGACATTGGGAACCTCCAAACACTGGACCCTACCCACTTCGGCTTTGTTAAGGGCAGATCATGCCTCCTAAACCTGGTGGACTTCTTTGAGACAGGTACCCAGGCTATAGATGAGGGAAAGGTGATACACATAGCCTACCTGGGCCTCGCAAAGGCCTTCGACACCATTCCCCATTCTGGTATTATAGACAAGCTCACCAGCCTGAACATAAACCTCTATGTCACAAGATGGGTTGCCAATTGGCTCACAGACAGAACCCACATGGTGAGAGTTGCGGGAGCTAGGTCTGACTAAACCGGTTACAAGTGGCGTTCTCCAGGGCTCAGTCTTAGGACCCCTCCTGTTTGGCATATACTTCTCAGAGGTACAGACAAGCACAGGAGGACTATGGCTGACCAAGTTCGCAGACGACTGCAAACTAGGGGCTATAATTGACTCACCGTCTGACACAGACAGCCTCCAAAAGGGTCTCAATGACATGGATACCTGCTGTCAAAATCACAGCCTCAAGCTAAATGCCAAAAAGTGCATAGTTATTCCCTTTGGAAATAACAAAGTACCCACAAACTACCACATAGGTGGTAGTCCCCTAAATATGGAAAATGTAACAAGGGTTTTGGGGACCCAAGTAGGTAGTAATCTCTCCTTTGATAATCACATTGCCAAAGTGGTTAGAAAATCCTTCTATGTGGCCCACCTAATCACAAAAGAGTTTGCATCCAGATCAAAAGGGGTCATTGTGCCCCTCTACTCATCACTCATCAGACCCATCATAGAGTACAACGCCCCATTTGGGATGTACCTTACAAGACACCTGCAACAGCTGGAAAGACCACTGAAATACCTCACCAAGTGGATCACTGGCCTCAAACAGATGCCCTATGCAGCTCGACTGAAAAAACTCCAGCTGTACTCGGTTGCATACCGCCTGCTCAGAGGTGATCTCTGCCTGACACACAAGGCCATATCCAACCCAGAATTGATAGACATGCTCCACCTAAAGAAAACCTTATCCCCTCAAGCCACATGCTCTAGGATCTAAACCTCACCACAACAATAAATAGGACGTGCTGGAGGGATAGATTCCTGTCACAGAGACTTCCCATGCTTTGGAACAAAATTCCAATCTACATTAGGCAGAGCTCCTCACTAGCACTCTTCACGAGAAACCTTGACAAGTGGATGGGAAACAGAAAGTTTACCCTGGGGATCACTTCAGTGGGTCTGCTGGGCAGAGGCACAGGGAACTAATCTAAGGGGGTGGCGAAAGCCAACACATTCTGGCTTATAAATGCCTTCAGGCAGATCGCCTAGTACCTACCTATGAACCTATGAACCTAAAAATGCATAAAGCACAAGAAACATTTGATTAACTTGGTGAGAATCCCTAACTTAAACAGTACAGAATGTGAAAATGATCAACTTTGGCACTATTTTAACATTTTTACAGAATCCTGTAACACCTAAAATGACAAAAAGGATAAGTCTTGAAGAATTAAGTAAGATGAATGATATTAGACTGTTTTATCAAAAAACAGCTATATATCAGGAGTATCAGCAAGCAAGTTGAATGTTAAATAAACAGGCAAGTTGCAGGTAAGGCATAAGGGAAACAGAGATTAATAAAGTAAAAATAGAAAAATGCCTCATCAGTAGAAATGTCTGGCAAAGAAAAAAATTTTAAACTATAGGGTTATAGTCAATCAACAGAACCTTTAGTTGCCTACAGTAGGAAAAGTGTAGCCAAGTAGGTCTACTGGGTGCTGAAATGAATGTCTGCAAGTTTACTTGTTTCATACTTGGCAAATAGCAATGGACTGATAATAACAGTATAATTTTACTTCTGTTTTTTCTGAACATTTATGATGTATGTTATAAGAAAGAATGTGAAGTCTTAACAGTAAAATTGGGCATCTAATTCAGAAAGAACATTATTCACGAAAACTGTAGCCATAGTACCATGCCAGCTGTTTGGTAGCCACTTTATTTGGGCTAATGTGCACCATCCCAAATTATGTAAGTTAGGATAAGTTTGATTTGTCCAAAGATGAAAGAGTCAGTGTGCTGGGACTTTTGTTGAATGAAGAACTGCTAATAAGGATTTGGGGACTTGACAGTATTTCAAGAAAATAGCACCCCTATGCAGAGAGTAGCAGATGTAAAATAATACTGATATGAGCAGTACATTAACTATTTGATTAACTTTTTTATTAAACAACCATGATTTTAAATGAAGTTCCTTGACTGTTAAGACTGGCTAAAAAGGCCAGTGAATTTTAGTGGCCCTAGAATGCATCTGCATCACCACCATCATCATTACTGTCATTATCATGATCAGTGGCAGAATAAAATGCCATCTAATAACTGTGGTTCTTTTATCATATACAAATAAAGCCACATGGTATACCATTGATAAATGATCTCCATACCAGAGGCTCTACGAAGTGAAACAGAACAGGTGCATTATTGAATGGAGAGCTTAGGTATCATAAATAACAACTAGAGCTAATGGAGAAACAGTATGATTACTGTTGCAGATCAGCACAACATTCACATTTGTCTTCATCTGCAAGATCTAAACAAAGACATTAAAATGTGCATCACCCATTGCTTACAGCTAAAAAACTGGCCACAGCATTGTGAAACACTAAACTGTTTTCATTACTAGATTCATGGCAGGATTTCAGGCAGATAAAGAGAGAGGACAACAACTCCAACCTGTGTACATTTATTAAGTCATCAGTAAGGTAGAGATTCAATAGACTTCTGTTTTGTATTTCTTCAGCAATGTAGGTATTTCAAAGAGCTACTGCACATCTAACTGAAGACTTGTAAAATCATGAAAAAATGAATGAGGAGTTATTAGTGTGGATTGAGCTGCACTCAAGATGAGGAAATAAAAAGAAAATATAGCTGGTGAACAGATGAAAATTGTATAAATTCAAGTTACAGAATATCAAAAGTAAAATAATAGTGACAAGTCTGAAATGCATTTTCCAGACATACTTTTTCATGCAGATAATGTTCATAAAATGCGGAGGAATTATATGAATTTCAAAGCAAAATACAAGCAGGCATTTAAAGGCTTCTAAGAATTGGTCAGTGTCTTGCAAAGTTAGTACTTAATATAATTTTTGATAACTCTGCCTCTAAGGAAGCAGTTAGAGCAAGTTTTAGACTGGAATTGAGTTATGAACAGAAAAATGTAAGTTTTGAAATCATCAAGAAACTATTTATAGATTAACCAACATTTGAAAACTATGATTTGAATACACAAGCTGTGTTGCATGTAAATGGCAGTCAGGGTAGCATAGCAGATGTGATTTTACAAGAGACTAGATCAGCCTCCTATGGGTCAACAGAAAGATTGGGATGCATGGCTAGGCTTAAAAAGGCCCTTGTGGTTGTTAGCCTAGTAAACACTTATGAAACTATTTATACATGTGCAAAGAAGATACAGTCAGGCAGAATAAACTGTTAGGAATACTGTAAAGATGTAAGGAATTCAGTTAATATGCCTATTTTAAAGAAATTTAAGTGGAAACAAACCATAATTTATTACAAGGCATATTCTGAACATATTTATATGACACCTCTGAGATTGTTGATGATATTAATTAACTTTAAGATGTGTGATCTAGTCCTGAAAATCAGATGATGAAAAGAAGCAATGAACTACACATAGCAGATCATTTCTGATAAGCATCTTTATAAGAAAAGCATTAAGAATCATTACAAAAATAAGTAGAGATACTTCTGTTACCAGTGACAGAAGAAAAAAATAAAAGAAAAGAACTTTCTTAGCTGCAGCATATGTATTCAAAGCCATGGTTATACAAGTGACAGAGTGGTGATATTAAAGAGATTTAATCAGGGCTATTATTTTGATTGTGCATAGAATGAAGCAAGTTGGAGTATGAATGTCTGAGACGGCTGATGGCATTTTTCAGTCATACTCTGTCATGCAAATAATATAATCCTTTGCTTTCTAAATCAGCTATAGAGCTAAGTATGCAGGCAAAGAAATGTTTGGATTGGTTTGGGTTATGTCTACACATAGGGACATGTCCTAGAATTCATAAAGATGGTGGGATGGTGTGTACTGAATTTTCTTGTGCTCATTTCAAGATGCTGGGAATTGAATTTGGATGTATTGTGGTTATTAGGAGGGAAGACAGCGTGTTAGATAAAATAGTTCTGGAAGACCATGAATGGAAGGCATATCACATGTATCAAGGAATTTTCAAATTGTATACACTGAAGCCATATTACAACCCACCACAAAAGGAAAAGATTATAGGTCACAAAAAAATCATCCTGCAGTACCACTGTGGTATAAGAAAAGACCATTCTTCCAAGGAACAGGGTTTATGGTTGCAGTATAACAACTCTTGGTCACTCAGACTGGCTTTTGGTTATAGTGCTGCATCACAAGTGCCCATATCACAGTTAGCAGATTTCTCTTACAATGCAGCATTGTGACATACCTCTGTACCACATCATGGTAGGCAGTCCCACAAAGGTCAATTTATACTAGTGCCAATATGCACCACCAGGAAGCCTCAGAGTCATAGCATAGCAGCTGGTCCCATATAGGTAGTAGTGAGTGGAGTAGAGAAACAATATTTCTGTTTAAGGTAATGAAAACAGGTCAAAGGCTCCTTGTAAGAGACAGCCAAAAAAACTGTTCTGTGAATAACTCTGAATTCACTTACCTCCCCACTCTGTACCTATTGACATTCTGTTCCCCATGTCTGATTAAACTTCAGTTACCGTCCCACAAGTGTGCACTAGAATACTCACAGAGTTAATCCCATTTTCTAGCATACTTTAGAAATCTCACAGTAGTACCAGTACATAGTAATGACCTGCAGAGTAGCTGTAATCAGGTAAAGCACAACATACCTTTTGTTTAAAAAGAAACCTTATCAGCAGTTTGTCAAGGATGGGTAGATGGGACTAGTCCATCCTGAGTGCAGGCAATAAGGGGTTGCATTATCTGAAGTATCTGGCCCAGACCCAAGATGTTAAGGAGGTACAATCAGCAGTACTGGCATTCAGGACATCCATTGCTAGGTTTATATACAGACTATCAAAAAGAGTAAGGCATAGTTTGGATTGCTGAAACTGGTCTGTTTTTTTGCCATATTTATTAAATGATTATTCTCACACCACTACTGTGCTGGGTTTTTTCTTTTTGATGGACTTTAGAGACATTTAGCCGTGCACTGCTGTACTTGCAGGGGAGTGTTTTCTGCATTACATACAGGACAACAACAGCTCTGCTTAGTTTCTCAGAAACCATAAATACCAACAGAAACAATGGTAATCTAATATCCTCCCTGTTCCTGGATCTGTCAAAAGCATCTGACACAGTATCCCACCAACTCCTATTCAATGAACTATCTTCCCTATCACTGTTTTATGTAGCTCTTAATTGTTTCTATAACTATCTCTCCAACAGACAACAGGCCATATAATGGAATATGAACCTATTCTCCTTCCTCCCTGTTTCTGTCATTGTGCCACAAGGCTAACTTCTAGGCCCAGTACTTTTCAATATCATCACAAACAACCTGCACAGAGGCAAACATTGCACCTTAGTGCAATATGCCAACATTGCCACCATCATCTGTTCAGCCTCAACCCTTCCACTAATACAGCAAATTACTCAAGACTCCTTCATGTCTATAGAATCATGGCTAAAGGTTCATTAGCTAACCCTAAATGAACATGTGGGAGAAACAGGCAAATATAGGTTTTGTAAAACAGAATTGGAATCAGTTGCATACCTCGTTGCTGGTTGTGACCTACTAATGGAGGAAGGACTGTACACTGAAAGGCATAATAATTTAGCAAGACTGTTGCACTGGGGATTGTACAAACATTATGGTATTGAAGTGGCTGAAAAACACTGGAAACATGAGCCACAAAGCATCCTAGAAAAAGATAAAGCTTATATCACATGGGATCACCCATTACCAACAGTTTAAAAGATAGATGCTAGAAAACTGGATATAGTGGTCCCTGAAAAGAAGACAAAAGTAGAATTGCCACACCCAGTGATTACAGTATCTTGCGTACAGAGAGACATAAAGTCATAAAATATCAGGATATGCAGGCAGAAACGAGAGCAATGTGGAAGAAAGATACCCAGTTTCAATAGTAGTAGGAGCAACGGGTCTTATAAAGAAAAATCTGCAATCATATTTAGATATGTTACCAATGCATCTAACTCCGTATGAATTGCAGAAGGAGTCATTACTGGGCACATTGCAGATGCTCCGAAGAGTACTTTTAACCAACATCAAAGACTGAACCAATACTAATTTAATGAACTTTAATCAATCTTTGACTTAGGAATAGAGTCCATTCCTGTCATAGTATTAGAAACCTAAAAGACCTATATAAATTAAAAAGGATTAAAGTAAAAAAACAAAAACAAAAAAAAAAAACAAAAGCAACAAATAAAACTAATGCTTTTCACACCCATATCTCTTTCAACAAATTGTACACCCTTTAATATTACTTCAACAAACACCACCATAGTAACTGCAACAAATATGAAATTACTAGGAGACAATATACAGAATAACTTAAAATTTGACCTGCATATCACCCAGTCCTTCAAGAAAACTCGCCAAAAACTAGCCTTCCTCTACCAAAACAAACCCTGCTTCACAGACTCATCAAGAAAATCCCTAGCATCTTCATACCTTCTTTTCCCCTCTCTTCTCTATGTATCACACATACTAACATTCAAGCCAACCTACTAAATAAATTAGAGGCCTGCTTTAACAAAATAGTCAAGTTAATGCATCTTGCCATATACACTACTAACTGACAACAAAGAAGCTCAGTTAGCTAGAACTACCTCATCACCTTACATTCTCTTGTTTCCAAATTGCCCACAAATATACTCACTACACACATGTCCTTCTCTACAAAATATTATCAATTATTGCTCCCAACCATGTTGCGTTCGCTCAGATAATCACAGCCTACTAATAACTTCCAAATCCCATAATACAGCTAGAGACTCACTATACTCATCCTAAGTTTCCAGACAGTGGCACTCCCTGCCTATCCCACTAAAACAGGACAGCTGTGTACCTAGCTTAAGCACAACCGAAAACAGCACCTAAACTCCTCCTGTCTATGTTCTTGTTCACATTCCTGACTAAATTTCTCTCAGACGTCTAGACTATCACCAACCCGTAACTCTCCAGCTGTTTTATTATTTCCAGTAAATAATGCAAATAAATCCAATCTACATTTATAACTGTATACTGATTTTCGTCACGCCTATATAAATAAATTTATATATTGATGCATATATAAATGCAACCTGTTTATTATTGTATAACACTCCTACAGAAATCAAATTGTGTTAACCTCTGTCTTGATTGTATTACCCATTGCATGATTTTAAAACTCCTATTTGTACTGTTAAAAAACTGAAATTATTTTTTTCCCTTGTAAATTGTTTGTAATTAATGGAGCTTTTCTCCCTAGGCCTCCAATGAAAATGGGTCTGAGTGCTCAGTTGGACTATCCTAGTAAACAAAAGGCAATAGAAAATAAATAACTAAATAAATAAATAACTCCAAAATGTACCAATATCAGGGAACAAGCATATTCTACAACTCTGGCAAAGTAGCAGACTCACGCACCATCTGTTTAGTCAACCAAATTATGTTGAGTAAACATTTGTCAACTTTATTGACAGTCAACTAAATTACTGGTTTATACACACACACACACACACACACACATATATATATATAAAATATAATATACAGACAGACACATATATATACATATATCTATACATTTTATATATATATATATATATATATATATATATATATATATATATATATGCATGTCTGTCTCTGTCTGCTTATTTATATATATATATATATATGTATATATATATATATATATATATATATATAAATACACAAACACAGACACACATGTAGATATATATATATTTATATATATATATATATATATATATAGTTACAAGTGAACATATAAAAAACACAATTGACTGAAAAGTTTGTGAGGAGGGGACCATACCTCTCAATGCAAGAAATCTGGACAAAGCCAAGAAAGGCTATGGCAATAAACATCCTATACCACAAACTATACTATGCATTGCCTGTTATAGAACTTCCCTATTCACACATCAATTTATTACAAACAAAATTCTCAAGGTTATCCATTTATCTGGGTGTACTGAACATCACTGTTTAAATAAAACCAAGAGTTTGCCAATCACAGGCAGAGCCATCTTTCTACTCAATATATCAATCCTGAATATATTAAGTGAACAGTTTTCTCTGCAGTAACAAATCTTGACACCCCACAATTATTAAATCCTAACTTTACAATAATCTGCACAGAAACAGCCTTCATCACAATATCCCCTGCCACATAGAATAAAATGCCTAATGAAGTAAGAACTCTCAGTAACCTCATACTGTTTAGAAAATGCTTAACAACCATTTGAAAAAAGAAGCAAAATGTGTCTGCTTTAGAGATATAAGGCTAACATGTCAGGTATCCTCTTACAAACATTAATATTTCAGACTTCTCAATGTTACGTGTTACACACTGCAGCAAATACGTGGATTCATTATATTAGTGAAAATACGTACCTGTCAAACATCTTTGACATACAAGTTAAAGACATTAAAATTGTAATCAATGCCCATTTAGTTTAGTATGAGTGTTGTGCTACACATGAACCGATATACCTCTGAGGTGAACTTTATACCATTGTTTATCCATTGGTACTACTGTTTAACACACTATGCATGTTAAGTGCTCCAGTATAAATGCTATCCTTTCTTCTGAGTTTTTGTTTATTGTTTATTGTTTTTACCTAAGACACTATTGATTAGCAGTGTCAGCATTGTAAAAGAATCCTTGTATTTCTAGTCATTAAAAAAATAATATATATATATATATATATATATATATATATATATATATATATATATATATATATACATATACACACACACACACACACATACATATACATATATATATATATATATACATATATATATACACACACACACACACACACACACACACACACACACACACACACACACACACACACACACATATATATATGTGTGTGTGTTTAAATATTAGATATATTCCATTGCATTGTATAAACATTTTACTATTTTCAATAAATTGAAATGTCCAATGTCAAATATTGTTGTTATCATTCATGCACTGTGTCTGCCATGTGGCCTCATTTTGTGGATAAAAATGGCCCCTGGACAGTCCTCCTAAATGGCTAACAAATACAAAAGAAAATAAACGAAAAGAAAGAAATATAGCAAGACTGCCCTCAACCTCCTTTCAAAGTCCCCATTTACTTTATTTAATGTAGAAAACCACTTTCCCATCTCTCCTATTGTCAAGTATATAACACACACACTTACCTCTTCTACAGTGATTTCCCCAACTGCTCCTTGTATCTTTATTTACAGTATAGACATAATCAATGTCTGTAACACAACATATATGCATAGTATGAATGTACGATTCATGAAGGGAGATGCATATGTATTCAATGTGGGTTCCTTTGAAAGTGTGATGACTACAGCTGTGATTCTCACAACAGTGAGATGGAAACTGCAAATACTCTTAAGTCCATGATTATGGTACTTTGGAGTATTCCCTTTACTCAGAGGTACAGTGATTTTGGGAGGGTGGCCTAATGGTTAGTTGGGAGGGTTGCCTAATGGTTAGTTGGGAGGGTGGCCTAATAGTTAAGGTGTTTGCCTTACAAACACAAGGTGCAGGGTTTGAGTCTCACAAGGCATAATTGGCTAGACTTAAAATGGCTCGCAAGGACAGTTAGCTTAGTATTAATCTATGAACCTATGGTGTTCGTATATATGATTATCAGGAGTGTGACAGAGAGTCCCACATGTCAGGCTGTCTTGAGAGGAAAAAATATGTATAAATGGCATTACAGTGAGTTTGGAGGTTTGTTGTGTATGGCTGGCAGATGCACTTTAATTTCTGTATTTTTGAGACTCATAACTACAGGTTACACATTTTGATAAGGAATCCATTTAATTACATTATTCTTTAAGTACTGGATGACTACTTTACCATGTAAGTATGGTATAAGATCAGGTTGCTCAAATAATAAGAAATATTTTGTGCATTTTTGTAATGGTCAGGATAGAAAGATTGGACGGTGTGATGCCACACTTTTTGTGTAATAAAAGTACCTGCCACATCTGCTTCTACTCCGTCCTGCTTTTGAAAACAGCCCAGTCACTAGTCCTCGCTTGCATTGAGCTAAATGTGCGGTGCACTTTTTTTGTTAAGCAATCAGGTCTCCACCCAGTAATACGTACTGTATTGTATTAGCAGTGTAGTATCCTGCACACACTTCCCTGCTATTGTGAGTTTCACACTGCAGCATGCTATTGTGAGTTTCACACTGCAGCATGCTATTGTGAGTTTAACACTGCAGCATGCTATTGTGAGTTTCACACTGCAGCATGCTATTGTGAGTTTCACACTGCAGCAAGCAGTATGTCAATGAATTCTGAACAGCCGCTGTTAAGGTTGTGTGTCATTTAGTGTGCTTTGTGCAATATATAACATGCTTATAAGCTTTAACTTATATCTGTTTGAGACACAAACCCGAAGGCTGAATATTTATGGCTGATACGTTAATGATGTATACTGAATGAACCGACTGCTATATTGAAGCTCTGAGGTCAGAATACTGGAAATGGCAAATGGATTCAGATTGCATTCAACATTTTATGGAGATGCTATACCAATATAAAATGTTTGCAGTAATAAAACAGTCTCTGGAACCAGGTTTTCAATTTTAAGTGAAAGTTTATTTTCAAGGATAAACATGAAAAAATTGCTATCTTGCAAAAAAATAGTGGAACAAACAGGAAATGCAATAGCTTTACAGCAGTGCACATTAATTATTTCCACGGATACACAAGAATTTTCCCAAAGCTGGTAAGTAAAACAAACAGTACTTGCAAATACCAGTCCTTTCCCATCATCTCTTTAGTTTCTCATTTACAAGACATTACAGCTTTTATCCCTTTGATTGTTTCAGGGACAACTTTCAGCCTGCTTTCTATCTTTACACATAACCACCCTGGAGACTTCTCTTCAGAGCCTTCTCTCACAGAAATCTGATTCCCTTAAGAGGTACTGACCATGAGGTACCCCAAAAAGCATATTCTTGTCATTAGTTAGCATGCAGAGCTTCTCTCTTGTCTGTCTGCCTTCCTCACATCCAAAACCTCTGCATTTCTCTTCCATGACATACCATCTGGTTAAGGCACCCATAACAGTAGTCTACTGAAAAATTCAATAATTGATAGTGAGAATCCAGAAATTATAGAAAATTAAATGTGATCCTGCACATAAATGAACAAAGTGCAAAACTCACTGTTACACATGAAAAGCATTTTTACAAGAGGCAAATCCTCCAGCACTGGCAATTTGGGGGCTGCACACCCCACACAGTGCTACTCACATATACAAACTTCTAGACTACTGTACCACGTATAAGGGGGAATTCTCTGAGATGCAGCAATTTCAGACTTAGTAAACATTTCCCCAGGACACAGTTACTATTTCAGACTTTGGAACTCTCATTTTTAGGTTTTGAAAATGAAATGGGAACTTATCCCTAAGCAGTGAGAACTCAACTCTAACAGATGCAGAAATTAGAGAAAGAGTACTACAAAAAGCACTGTGCTTCCTGTCACAATGCACAACTGCATTTTTGAGATGTTCTATTTTTTATATTAAATTTTAGGTCAGGTTTTAGGCTGCGTTATTAAGGGCAAAGAACACTATTAGTTTCTGTCAGTGAATGAGTTTATAAAGTACTCACAAAATCACCTTTTGAGGGACAGCTGTATGGGATTATCAGAGAGTAGGTAGGGTGGGTGATGGTGCTGCCTTTAGTCGAGCCTGGATGTGCCACTAATGCATCAAACTCAGTACCATAGGAGACATCAAGATGCTGTCATCATCACATGACTTCCTCTAGTCTGTGGACATAATGCTAGCATGACTGGTAGAATTAATATACCTAGCTCTGTGAGCCCTGTTTGTCCTGTATGTCACTGTGCTCCATAATGAAGTGCATCACCCATACGATAGTATTAAGGGACGGTATTGACCTTGGTCATGGTAGATAATGTCCAGGATTGTACCAAAAGAGATATCTAAGCAGTGAGAGGATTCGGAGCTGGTGGCATTGATGCAGGAAAAAAAGACTGCGAATAAGTAAAAATAAACCATTTGATAAGTCTAGAATCATGCTAAAAGACATTGATCTACTCAGGAACTTTTCTCAATCTGTGATAAGTCCACAGAGGATATCACGCCTAGGTCATTTTGGATAAGTATTTGGGGTGGTGACAGCTTCGATGGTGGCTACTGAATGGACAGTTTTTTTCTTAATGAAGCTGATCAGGAAATTAAAAATGATGTGACAATGTAAGTACAGTCAAGAAGCAGAAAATCTTTTTTCCATCTTTTACTGCAGTTTTTAAAGGTACACTGTGTTTACTGAGAAAGGCAACAGAATTATTTTATTCTCCTTCCCTCAAGCACTTTCACCAAATGAGTTGAATACCCGGAGTATCAGCTGCTGGGAGGAGACGCAACTTTGTTTGTATTCATGTGTATCTTCTAAATTGTCCAGTGTAACAAGCTCAGTAATGAAAAACACACACTGGCTGTCCCTAAATCTCCCAAACAACTATGAATAACAAAAGGGGGTCTCCCAACCTTTACAACAGCAAGCTTAAAAGTATAATGTACACTATGATTGTATGTTTAGTCTAATATAGTTTACATATGACTCCGGAATACTGAGATGACCCACTGTTGTTTAAGGTTGCAGCAAGCTAATCGTATCAGCTGAATTTCTGAGATCAGAAAACACAAATATCTATAACCTGTCCCTCTCTCCATCTCTTGTAATATAATAACACAATAACACCCTATCCAGCAAGCTAGAACTTGATTGTGTTCAGCCTAAATGACAAATGACTGTGACATGGATAAGTGCTTGGTGTACCATTTTGTGTTGGGCTACCAGTGACACACTGCAGAAAATCAGCTCAGCTAACAAAATACTGTGTGCGTGTGTGTGTCCATGTATTTGTGTATGTGTCTGCACTGTAAATACCTAAGTAACAATAATCTTAGTTCATAAGAACTGCTACAGGACATTAGGCAGTCATAGCATCATTTTCTGAAAGAAACCACATTTGCTATCCTTATTTTTTGTTTATATTTTCATTTGAGTTTATACACTACATTGAGCAGTTGTACATATGACTTTGGAGCTATAGTTCTCTAAATAGTGGGTGGACATTTAGCAGTGCCCAAGTCCCATGAATACATACGTGTTAATAGGCAAAGTGGCAGCTAAAACCATACTAAGATAATGTAATTAAGATAGTCCATTTTTTAATTAAAATGACTGATAGTTTTAACATTAGATCACAATCACATTTTCATAGAAAAAGTCTGGCACAATATGAACGCACTGTTAAAATATGGACTTCTGTATTCTATACTTCAGCTGCCTTGACTTTATTACCAGCAAATGGATTTTATTATTTTTTTAATTGAACTAATTAAAACAAGTGACAAAAGGTGGCTTAGTTTTAAACTTTATGCATTCAAATTGACACATTTCTGACACCAGCAACTGGCAGCCTCCTGAAAAGAAAATGTGTTAATACCATTCATCTGTGCTCTTTATTCAAATGCAGGGCACACAATGCAGCAGTATTTATATAACATTTCTATTAAGCATATTTCAGAAAAGGATACCAATATAATTGTCAAAACGTAAAAACTGTAACTATAGCTATGTTTTAAACATACAGCAATTTATTTTAATCATGTTAAAAGCTTTCATATTTTAATGTAGTTAAAAACTTTCCGGGAGCACTGAAGGGTAATAGTTTGTATTTCCACAAAGGAAAAAAAAGAATGTTCAGTCAAAATAACGGGCAACACAAATAAGGGTGTGAAAGCAGAGAACTCTCAACGAATAATTACACTCCTACCAGTTTTTCCCTCTGCGTGTATGAATAAAATTTCTGCTAAAAATCTGATTGTCTAGCACAGTATCTACGTGATCAGCACATTTTCTTTCAATAAAAAGCACCACAGCGATGGACTGAGATCACCTCAGATGAGCAACGAATACGGACACCAAGAGTGACCCTTCCATGACACAAATACACCGCATATCACCAAGTAACCCGTCCGCAACAGGACCACCACTCTAAACACTGAGTGCGACCTGTGTTAAGGGTTTACATTTGTAGCAATAATTCATTTCTAAGCGTTAATCCACTGCTCCTGGGTAAGGTACTGTTAACTTCAGATTCCTAAGAATTCAGGTGCATAAGTGAAGACGGAAGTAATGATTTTACGATAAAGACTGTTTTATATGAACATAAATAATAATAATTATAATAATGGAAAAATACCTACCGTTATGAATAACAGATGATGTAGAGAAGGTCCGAATAGGGAAATAGCAAAAACCCAAACACTTCCAGCTGCAGATACTATGGCAGGTCCAAGGTGATGGACAGAGAAGTAACGATGCCGTTCCAAGGAAGGAAAACTGGTGTCCAGCACAGTAACAAGTCGCTGGCTGCCACGCTGTCACCCATCCCTGCTGCACAGGTGCACACTGTTAAATATCTGCTGCAGAGAGAGCACACATTAGACGACTGCACGCTGTATCAGCAGCAGCAGTTAGAGCCCAGAACGAGCCAAGACAATCTCTAGGTCCAACAAGGCTGGGCTCAGGCTCTAAACAGTGGGCGTGCCTAGCGTGTGCAATTAGTGCAGTGACAGCATACAACTTACAACTTACATTACTGTTGGTGAAAATCCTCCAGGGGCTACTGCAGCGTACGCCAATGGAGCCGGCAAGTACAGCTAGGACTTCTGTCCTTTCTTGATTGTTGCATCACAATCGTAGTGCAGCAGTGCATCGCAAATTGCAAGACAATGCATAACCCGTCACAATGTTTACATGCACTCCTATGCTCCCGACCATACCATATCACCACTGGTGAAAAACAAAAATGGGATGGAAAGCCTTGGTAGAGCTCTCCAACTGCCTTTAACTAGCCACCACGACACTGTCATGTTGAACGAAGTGGTGAGCTACCCAATCTTCTGTTGCAGAGAAAGTTCAAATGCTATTTTCTAGCTGTTTGTATGCAAACGCTCGTTTATTTACCTGCTAAGCACCATATACATTATTCCCACAGCCTTATTCGACTGCAGAATGATTCGTGCGAGTATTAACTAGATATCTGTCTACATCAGAAGCAGAAACCACTCTTAAACCATCTATTTCGAAGAAAACTGACATTTCGATGTATGCGCTGCAGAAAGTGACAATTAACTACGCACAAGCCATTCAGCATGTTTTCTTTCTTTAGACCCTTCTGCAGAAGTTGCACAATACGAATTGTAGGACTATTCTGGAATGGATGTATTCTACAGGGAAGGCGGAATTCAAATTCCTAAAAAAAATCCTGCACGCAGGAGAGTTGCACCATCAGGAAGAAATTTGTAGTAGCCTTGGGTGAAATGTGGAGGAGGAGAAGGCAAGCCCCCCCCCCCCCATCCCCTGCCAGACAGGTAGCTCTCAATCAGTAACAAACTTGAAGCGAATCAGAGACAAATCTAGAAAAAAATCAGGGACAGTTTTAAAATATTAATACTAAATAGTACTATTAGCATGAGACTTTGACAAAAAAGTGAATTAGTAGTATACATTTTCTGAAGTAAAGGAAGTCTATAACTATTTTAATTATTGTCATTACTTATTAAGTGTAATTCACCCTCTTTCCACCAAAAGTCATCAGTTTTATAGATTTACCAGTGTCTGCTTGGAAGGCACAGCCTCTCTTTGGGCAAACCCCCCCCTAAAAAAAATGGCAAATGTCCTGAGATTTTAGGACAAAAATATTTCCTAAGTTTTCTCTAATTTGTATCTGAAACACCAAATGATAAATAAAAATTACAGAGACAACTAAAATGACACAAGTATAATCTATTATTTTGGCAAAAAAAGTGAAGTTCTATCCTTTGCAATGGCAGTGGGTATGTGTTGTCCTGCAAAATCTCACACTTCAAAAAAAAATGTTCCACTTTGGGCATCTGAAAAGGTGGCAAGCCTACAGTTTTAGGAGGGATTAAGAGGAACAGGGCTAACATTTGAGTCAAAACCAAGGGACATTTCAAAGGTATGCCAACTTGCACAGCCTCGGGTAACGTTAAGTAAATTACTTGACTGCTTTATTGACATGCTTCTGTATAATGAACTATTCCTCCAGTTATGGCTTTGGAAAGAGTAGGCGTGTGTTTTGAAAACATTGGCAGAGCAATAAATACCAAATATAAGAATTATTAAAACATCCCATATAGATTTCCATCAGTCCACCTCATACCTCCAGAAAAAGGGGAAAACTCAAAAATAAGCATGGACAAATGTGCCAGATGAAGGATTGCTTTTGAATATTGGTGCTACTGACTTAAAATAGCTTGAATAACATGAAAAACTAATTTTCTGAAGTAAAATAAACCAGAAACTTTAGTGTCATTATTTTGTCACAATCCCCCAAGGTTATGAAAAAATCAAAGGGACTGAGCAAAATTTTCAGTTAAATAAAGAAGTGCCATTGACAAAGGAATTATTTTGCCCAGCTAGAGTATGGTTTACATTGATTGCCAGAGCATCAAAGAAAAACATAACTGCATTGAAAATCACATTAAATCAGGTCAACTAATTCACTACTCCTACATTGGATGAGGAATGTTATTATTTTGCTCTCTTCAAAGCAAAATGTCAGCTCTACTTATAAGTTCATTTCTATTTAAAATATTAATGTTAGAGTCCTTCCTTTTCATTTTGGGTCATCCTTATTGGAGACAATTGACACTTAAGTCTATCCCAGCAAAGGACTTTACTTTGAAACACCCTATAGCAAGCTTTGCTTCCCCAGTCACAGTTTTAATATGCAGACACCAAAACTCTCACTGTTGATCCCATTAGCTCAAACAAGTGGAATCTTTCAGTGAATTATTTTCTATTTATAGAAGGCTAATATCTGAAAAGACTAAAAACATAAATTCGTTATCAACTACAACCTTGAATCTAAACTTTACTTAATTCTTACACCTCAAACATTTCAGTAGGACACATTAACCCAAGTAACTTAATAACGTTAAAAAGGATTTTTTTACTTTAATTTTCTTTCTCCTCTGTTGCTAAGACTGAGTTGCATCCGTATTAGCTATTTTAGGTTTAAAGAAACTAAGGATGTACTGTCTGCAAAAAGACAGAAATCCTTTAATCTACATTACCTTTTTAGCTCCTGTTATGCCTCCTTAAGTTCCTAGAGGCCACATTGAAACAAACAAACAAAAAAAAAATAGAAAGGCCATCAATAAAGAAACAAAAAAGTATTTTATTTATTTATTTTTGCAGGGGGTAGCTCCTCTGTACCTTCCATTTGAGAGTTATCTGCCATACTGTCTTATTTAAATATACTGACGTTGTAGTTGCATAACTGCAGAGAAAACAGAACAGACCATGGACACTGAAACCTACAAAGAAATTGCACTGGAAGTGATTTTCTGTGGTAAAGTTTGCTTGCCAAGTTTCAAACAGGTCAATTAAGTTCAGTGAGTTGGAATATCATCTGGAGGGTACTGACCAGTTAGGAGGTCAGCCCTTTTATTATTGGTCTGTGATAGTGTTCTTTGATAGTGTGAAGTATGTATTTTTTTTTTGCAAATTTGGTATTTTCTATCATTAATTGTGTAAAGATGACTTTGAAAATACCAGTTTAGTTAGCTCCCCAACATCCGCACTGAGCCAATAATAAGTTCATCTGGATCAGTACTCCATGTCGGTAAACAAATTCAAATAAATACAAATAAAACAAAATCTAAATATTCTCATAATGAGATCTGAGATATCAATTCTTTTCCCTTGATTTTTTATCTGATAAAAATCAGTGTCATTTTTTTTTTCGTTAAGGCACCAGGTGCTGCTTTTCACAGTCTCAGTCCAAGCATATTTTTCAGAGTTTTATAGCCTGGTGAAAAATGTATTGTTAAACGTAGTTAAATATGCTTTTACATATCATACATATTTCAACTTCTATAAAAGATACTGCTTATAAAGGCTTTATGACTTGGACCAGATTTTGATGGCTGAACACTGGCAGAATCTATTGTTGTCGGAAATGGTAGTCATTGTATAAGCCATTACAACAAATTACTGTTAAAGTGAGTTTTTTAGATATCTGAGTTTTAATTATCCAGTAACAACTTATTCAAAAAGTATTCGGAAATGTGTAAAGTAAGTTGACTGAATAATGATAGTGCTAATTTGTGAATTAATTGTTTTGTGTCTAGAGCTGGAGTTACCACAGACATTTTATACATATTTTACTTTACATATGCTGGTTCATAATTTGTGTAGTTGGACTGCATGAACTAACATTTTTCATGTAAAAAGGAGATGTCAGACGTGGTCCTGATCAAAGTAAAGATATACAAAGAATATCTGTAGTAACTCTAACTCAAGAAGCAGAAAAAAATTACAAAGTAGTACTATCATTATTCAATCAAGTTATTTTACAGTTAAATACTGTGAAATATTGGTATAAAATGCTTAATTTATATTAACTATGAAACATTATTCTATCATATTAATAGTTTATCTTATTAATAGTTTATATAAAAATGTTAATGAGAACCACATCTTTATTTTATTTAAATATGCTTAAATATAGTGACAAATGGCTATATCTATACTGTTTGCAAGATAGTTGAGTGACTATTTGAAGGAAATGTCTGCAGACACAGCAAAAATTCTGGGGTTTGATTTGATCTTTCCCCTTCTCCATGCATTTGTAGTACTATGGTACTATGGTAATGTTCTGATGTTAATTGTATAATTAACATTATATGTAAGAAGCAACTAGTAAGTAGCATATCTGAAAGTAACTGCCATCTAATATCTTAATATAGTACATGATTATTATAGACGTCGATCGCTGTCGCATATTTAGCATTTTTACTGTTACAGTTGGTAAGTCAAGTCAGACACTATCTGGTGGAAGCCACTTTCATAACTTATTTTGCAGTTACTGTGGAATAATAGCTTGTTATTCACTATTGTTCGTTTCTTTGTCTTAAAAGAAAATAGTAACTTAGCAGCTCTTCTATAGTAGAAATAAATCTGGTTTGATATAACGCCAACAAAACCAGCTAGTGATTCGGACATAAAAGATTATATGACTTCACAGAATTTGAATATAAGTACTGATATTGAATTGTGTATAACTGGAAAACATCCACCATGTAGATCAAACTTTTTTTTATAGAGCAGAAACATTTATGATGATTGTCTCTTTTATCATTATTGCACAATTATTACAGTTACCCTTGGCTGGCCTACATATAACACACACACACACACACACACACACACACACACACACACACACACACACACACACACACACACAGTCCGATGCCAAAAGAAGTTTAAAAAGTATGTAATGATCAAAGACAGCACGAGTGTCGAAGTTATGGTATACCTAGGTTTCACCTTTAGGCTTGATCAATGCATAGCATGGTTATTTTTCACCGAATAGAAGACTATAAGTGAGGTGGAGCATACAGATGGACAAACAGACATTGAACAGAGTCCTAATGAGCTCACATATAGGATCTATAAGTAAAACAAAGAGGACCCTCTGCTTTAAGTTCATAAAGAAAGGGAGCAAGAGATAATTACTGACATTAAAGAATACTGGCATGAGTTGTCTTGTCTAAGAGAAGATTTAGACACTGACTCACAGTGCCTTTAACGGTAGTGAGAAAGGACTACCTTCTATCTTCTGACATGCTGACATTCATGTCAGGTGGTTAAATTTTAAAAAGGCATAGTGGGAAAATAACACTTTAATCAGAACAAGGGAAATTATATCTAGGATCATGGGAGAAGAAGCTGAGCAAGATGTTGCTACTTCTTTCCCATATTTTAAGATACAAAATATCTTGTTATATAGAATGTGTGAAGAGATAGAGGAAACAGTATGTCCACTATTGGTGCTCAAGCCTTGTAGACGTCCAATGATGACATTAACACATAGCCATTTATTAAGAGATATTTAGTAATGGAGAATACTAAAGAACAGATCTTAGCAATAGTATTTTTCGTTATTTTTTATGTTTGAAAATTGTATCCATGATGTTCATATTATTGTTAAAATTATCATTTTTTACTTCAATAAAAATATTTGATAAAAAAATGATTTTATTTCTTGTTTATGTGACTTGTACAGTGTATCATCTATATGAACTGCAGGTAGAAAGGTGAGTTTCCTTTCCATACCAGATTTCCCAACGTCTACTGTTAAACTAAGTACTGATTTTTGTACTTCTTCCACTTTTTCCAAATGCCCGTGTGGTATAGCTTTTTTGGTTTCCTTTTACCTATCTGTCTAATTCTGTATTTTACATTGTTTCTTTTCTCTGTTATTTCAAATGTGCTGTGTCGTTTCTCTTTGTTCTCTATTGAGGAGATCAAAGCCAGTATCTGGCCTCCAACTTTTAATTCCCTAGTCTTTGCATTTCTGTTTCACCCATTGCTGGGTAACTTTAGCTCTTTCCAAGTGTCTCCATACTATTGGCATCACTACTTTCAGCCTGTCTTTTAAGCTGGTAAGGTGTTCTAATGCAATTTTAAATAGGATATTCTCTTTCTCCAAAGATTCTCTGGTAATACTTAACAGTTCGTGAGAGTGCCCGCCATACAATAATGACTCTGTGGCCTTTCCCTGATGGCAAATATGAGGTAATTTAGGGGTGATTTGTTGTTCTGACTGCTGAGCTGAAAATCCCCTGTCAAAATAATCTAAGAAACTGTATTTCATTTAAAAGGTAAACCAAAATTCAGCACTGTTGGTGTAAAGAAGAGATGGACTCAAAAATACTTAGCACTTTCGCTCGTCTTTTAATATTCTATGAACTTCTTCAGAACAAGTATTTTCACAGTAAAATACCACCCTTTTGTACAAACACAATGAACAACAATGACCAATAATATGCAAAAAATGAATTAACGGATCTCAAAAGTTTTAAAGAAACACTACATAGATTTAAATCACAAACTTCTCATGTAAACCTAAAATGCTTTGATCTCAAGCATATATGTATGTCATCATAAAAATATTTTTTTTAAAAAATGCTTATATCCAAAAATACATATAAAAAAGCAGAATTCATGCATTTGAAAATACAATGTGCATATTACCATTGTTTTCATAATTTCTGCATTTGTAGAAAACATTTTATATTTATTGTTTCATTCAGCCCTGGAAAACAATCTGCACTTAAAACAATTTGCCATTTGCTCTCTCTACACTCTAACAAAGTTTTATAATCTCCAGTAAAAATACCAGAACCTACAGTGTCCAAAACAAAAAACGTAACCTTCTTAAAATTGTTACATGTTGCTACATGCTAATGCATTCACCTTGTCCTTGTTTTTGATAGCCAAAATGTGCTCATAAATTCTCCAACCCAAAGTCCTTATAGTTTTACAAGTATAAAAACTCATACAGGAGTTACACGTTGCAATGCATACAACAAATTTAGAATCCCAAGTGAAATGACCTTTGGCCCAAAAGATCTTGCCACAATGTTTTAACTCAACAGAACCTGAGTTGGCCAAAAATCTACATTGTCTACAGTGGCCATAGGCAAAAGTGCCAACACTTTCATGTTCCCCCTTGGTGGTGTGATCCGTTGTATTTTCCAAAATAGTCTTAATATTCACTACCCTTTTGTAAGTGAACAAGGGTTTACTGCCTAAAACCTCAAACAAATCTGAATGCCCCATCAGGACTTTCCAATTGTCAACAATGATGCTCTTAATGACACCCATACTGTTACAAATCAGTACTGGAATGGCTAATTCAAGCCCTCCTGTATTGTGACTCTAACTCAAATGGGACTTCACTCTACCTGTGTCCTCACGTAATGTAATAACCTCTGTGACAATTTTCTTTAACCAGAACAAATCATAACCCCTCTGCATGAAAAAATGAATGAGCTTATCCACTTTTATAAAAAAAAAAGTTAATTGATTTTTTCATATTATTGGTCATTGTTGTTCATTGTGTTTGTCCAAAAGGGTGGTGTTTTATTCTGAAAATACTTGTTCTGAAGAAGTTCGTAGAATATTAAAAGGTGGACGAAAGTGCTAAGTATTTTTGAGGCCGGTTCTTCTTTACACCAACAGTGCTGAATTTTGGTTTACTTTGTTTTCTGGAAGTAGTTGACAGTGGTTATTCTGTATTTCATTTATGTTACTTCTGTACTTTTACATTAAAATCAAGAGTAGACTATTCTCTTTAATTTTTCTGGAGCATGGAACTCTGCTCATGTGCAAAGTCCTGAGTTCCCTTAAAGAAAGAAGAAAGAAAGAAAGAAAGAAAGAAAGAAAGAAAGAAAGAAAGAAAGAAAGAAAGAAAGAAAAAGAAAAAAAGAAAGAAAGGAAGGAATCTGCCTTCAGCTTGCTTTGCCTGTCAGGCTGTTTTTCAAATAGCCTTGCTTTAAAAATATTCTAAATAGAGAATAAGGAGATTACTCCTTATTATAGGCCTTCCTGACATTTTCAGAACTGCAGAAATGATGCTCAAAATAAGTCTGGCTGGGCTACTGTATGAAGCAGTAGGAAGCTGTTCCTACTGGTTTTGACTGTCTTAGATGATTGTCACGGCCAGAGACTGAAAGCAAAAGCAAAAAAATAATGGCCATCTCCAAAGGTAGGACTATGAATGTATGACTGCAAGTTTTTTTCTATTTTTTCATGAGCAGTATGCATGACAGTATGTAGTAATTTAAGTATTTGTTTTTACTGAAGCCTTTTATTTAAGTGTGCAAAAGTGTGTGTGTGTGTGTGTGTGTGTGTGTGTGTGTGTGTGTGTGAGAGACCAAACTTAATGGTTCAGACAGCATCAGCCTGAAAGAGATATGGTTATTATTTATATATATATATATATATATATATATATATATATATATATATATATATTAATTCATTCATTCCATCTCAATCAAACATCTGAAATATATACAGCCCTACAGTTTGCTATAATTAATGGACACATCTGCATGTGTGTGTGTGTGTGTGTATGTGTGTGTGTGTGTGTGTGTGTATGTGTGTGTGTGTGTGTATGTATGTATGTATGTGGTTTATACATCCATTCATGCATGTTTGTATGCATGCATGTACAGAGGGGATTGCAATGGGTTGCACATTGTAGGATTCTGACAGCTGCAAGTTGAAATATATGAAAATTATTTATGCATTTATTCCTTCAATTGATCCCCGTCAGACATCTGAAGTAAACATAACCTTACACTTTTCAGTAAATGGTGGGCACAACTGTGTGGGGAGCTAAAATAAATTATTGTGGCCAAATGTTATTTTTATTCTATTATAGTCAGATATCAGAAGTGTACACAGTCAATAAAGTTGACTTTTACTGCTGATTATGGGAGCTGTCTATGGATGAAAGTAATTGATTAGCAGTTGATGCAGGGTATTGAGGCGCTGAGCTATTAGTGAGCTGTTGCTTCCTGTAGTAAGGGATCACAATTTTGATTCCTTCCACCTCCACTTGCCTATTTTGTGACTCTCAGAAAGGCAATCAGTGATCCTGGATCACATTTGAAAGAGATGATTGTGTCCAATAGACTTACCCATTTAACAGATGTACAAAATATATTATTAACCTGCTTCTGCTGTCATTTGCTCAAGTTAAACAGCCATTATTCTGGTTTTGTAGTACTAATATGTATTTCTTCAGATGGGTATCCAAAAATTTTCTCTTGAATTAACTGTTAAAGCTCTCATGCAGAAAGTATGTGTGGCCTGCGTGGAGGGTACTGAATGAATGACCATTGGACATAGTGGCCTTGGAATATCTATAAATCTATGAATCTAAGATATTTTGTGAAGCAAAGTTTAAATTCATTATTGTACTTATTGTTTAATAATCCAAAATAAGCCAAAGGTCTGATGTATGCGCAGTCAACAAATCTGGTTTTAATTGCTGGGTACATGGTTTGTATGTGGATAAAGTGACTGACCCTGCTGTCATTTGCTAAAATTAAACAGTCATTATTCTGATTTTGCAGGACTAATGTTTATCTGTATGAAGCAATACTGCTGTTTTTTTGAAACAAAGTTGAAATGTTTTACTGTGGCCCTTTTTATCATGGTCATACAAATAGCATCAACAAAGTGCCTATAATTGCTGGGTAGGGGGCTATTTCTAGGCAAAAGTAACCAATGCTGTTGTTATTTGCTCATGGTAAACAGTGATTATTCTGGCTTTGCAGGCCTTATATGTATTCGTATGAAACATATTGGAATACTTTACTATGATTACTGTTTTGTGAAATAAGGTTAAATATATTACTGTGGTATTTTTCTAAACATTCAGACATCTGGAGTGAATACAGTCAGCAAAGTGACTAAAATAATTGGATAAGGGGGCTCTCTGTGCATAACAGCATCTGATGCTGTTGTAATTTGTTCAAGCTTAATAGTAATTCTAGATTTACAGAACTAATGAATAGTTCTATAAAGCAAGTTGGAATAATTTAATGTGGCTCTTTAAGTGAAACAAAGTTGAAACTACACTCCTGCGACCACTATGTTTATATCACAGTCAGATATCTGAAGTGTACAGAGTCAACATATTTGGCATGACTTGCTGGGAATGAGGACTATTTTTGAAAATAAGTAAGAATCCTGATGTAATTCATTTAATTTAAGCAGTCGTTAGTTTAGCTTCACAGAACTAGTATGCATTTGTATGAAACTAGCTGGAGTATGTTACTGTTGCTATTTCAACAGAATCAGATATAAGAGTTATTCACAGTCAATAAATTGTCTGTAATTCATAGGTATTAGGACTGTCTATGGATTAAAATGGTTGTATGTTTGGGAAAGGGGATTACTTATCTAAAAGTAACAAATTGTCCATAAGTTCTTTCACCTCCCAGCATAGTATAAAATAAGTGGATATCTGTGGTAGTCTGGGTAGGATGCATGTAATAGCAACTAATCACTAACACAGTGGTTAGCAAGCAGCATTGCTGTCTCACAACACTTGGTTCTCTGGTTTAATTTTTAGCTGTGATTCCTTCTGTATAGAATATGTATTAACTCCTTGTCTCTGAGTGAGTATTTTTCAGGTGCTCTGGTTTCCCACTCAGACTCTCAAATGTATAATGTATACCTGCTGCAATTTGTGCTTTTACTTTCACCCCAATGTAGCACCATCACGGTATATAAAAGGTAGCTATCTTTTTTAAGTATTGGAGAGAGGGTGATACTATTCCCAGAAAGGATTTATATATTCTTGCAGACATAGGTCTTCTCAGTTTTGTCAGCTTTAAACATGACTTATTTTTCCTTAAAAGAAAAAATAAAAGTAAATATCTTTCATTACTCTCGATTTTTGTTCAGACCATCATTAGATCAAAATGCTGGAATAATCTCTAAGATACATTTCAGGCAATCTTTAGACAGAAGTGACTGGCCTAATCTTGTGTTTGATCACAGTTAAATGATCATTGACCTGCTGCCCCACCTCATTCCAATTAGCAACTCTGATTCAACTTATTCCTACATCCCTCCCTTTCTTTGAAGTCCCTAGACAGCTTTTGTAATATTCTACAATTGGTTTTCCTAGTATGGATTTAGCATTTGGCTAAACTACTTCCCCATTTCATCTATATGGGAATGGTCAACTGTGGTTCAAAGTTTTTTCACCTTAAAGTATTGGTATTTTTTTTACATTATTCTGGTCATAGAGGGAGTTCCCTGATAAGTGAGTATTTCCTTTAGTACCCCTAACCTGGAAAATAATAAGACTAACTCCCAGGCTCTTGAGTAACATTGAAATTACATAATGGGATGGCTTTGGGGTATTTAGTTAAACTGACCAAAATAACAAAAATATATTGAAATCCATTGCTGGATTTTACAAATGGTCCCTTTATGATAGGCATTAGAATCAAAGAATTATCTTCTGGCATTCAGGACATCCAGCACAAAGGCTCTCCATTAGTTTATTTCCATTAGTCCTGGCTAGTAATGAAATGTAATGAAATGAAAAAAAAAACTATATGCACTATTTACAGAGGTCCCAAATTGATAAAATTATAAAATAATAGCAAAACATCAGAGAATTCGGAAAGAGTTAGAGTCTTTAAAAAAAGTTTCAACGAGAAAAGAAACCTTTATTCAGGGATTATTAAAAAAAATTTCTCGGATTTATTTTCACTTCTTTCATTTTGGTTTCTCTGGAAATCTCTTCTTCAAGGAGAGTCAGAAAATCTTCCATAGGGGGGCGTGGCTAGGATGCTGAACTGATAGCTGCACTTCATTTCAGCTCTCTTACCTCAATACAATTCCTGACAGGAATTTTACAAAATAATATTTAATTTGAAGAAATGTTTATTACTAACTTATTTCTAATAACTCTGAGCATCTATAAGAAAAATTTTATTGTCAGAACTTGAATAATTCCTGTCAAATTAATTACTGGAAAATCAGCACCAATATCAGCTTTACAGCATGAGTCATCTAAGGAATACAGCACAAGACTCTTCTCTCAAAAAAGACCTGCAGTCTCTCATTACAAATATACAGGAACTTACAATAAAAATCGACAAGATGGACAATAAAATAGATACTTTTAAAGAAAAGTGCTCACAACAACTGGAACAGCTTCAAGAAATGTTTACACAGCAGAAAGGACAGATATCACTTATTGAACAGTCATTAAGTGACATTGACACTAGAGTCCAAATAGAAGAACAACAAACTGAATTCTTACTTCAACAGAATACATATTTACTAGAAAAGCTTGATGATATGGAAAACCGAACAAGAAGAAATAATATTAGAATATATGGTCTACCAGAAAAATCTGAAGGGGCAATATGATAAACTTTCTTACCACCTGGATACCAGATGTAACAAAAATACCTGAAGCTCTTTCATATGGTATAGAACGGGCGCATAGATCACTAGCAGCTTCTGGAAATGCTTCTTCTCCGGTAAGAACAAGCCGAGATCTATAATTGTGAGACTTTTTCTACACAAGATAAAGATCTTATATTAAGAAATGCTTGGGCAAATTCTCCCATCAAATACAATGATTCATTAATAAGATTTGACAATGATTATTCTACAAAGGTGGTTTCAAAAGAAAAGAATTTCTACCAATAAAAAACCTTGAAGAAAAAGCAACTGAAAGTCCATCTTTTATTTCCAGCAAGACTGAAAGTTTTTCTACCAAATGGAATAAAAATCTTTGAAACAGTAGATTCAGCAATAAAATACCTTACCAACAACAACATCCTAACACATGAAGAATCTATGGACTGGACAACAAGTACACCGAAGAGAAATGCTGAAGTAAATAATTGGAAAACTGTTGAGCAAAAGAAAAAAAAAACTAAAGGACAAATAATCTTACATATGTTATAATCTGTAAAAATCTAAATAATAATACTAACAACAAAAGAAAAGTTCTTACTGTCTTCAAGTTACACCAAAACAGGTACTGTTTTCAATTATATTTTAAATGTCAAAATTAGCATAAATGTAAATACATTTATCTCAAATCACATCAATATACTAAGCATAATTTAAACATTACTCTATTTTTCATTATTATCCATCTATTATTTTCATATTCTTAATCAGAGTAATCAATGCATAATAATGTTCCCAAATAGTTTATTTATTTATTTATTTATTTATTTTCTCTCTTTGTGTTTTGTTGTTTTTATTTTCTGTTCTTTTATTAAATCTTCATTAACTTATAATACTTTAATCAGTATATGGTTATATTGCTTAATAGGTATAGTAATGGCTGCTATATAACTTATTATTAGTTACATCCCTGATAGTATTACTTTTTATAAGTTAAAAGTGTCCCTGTTTGGATAAACGCTAATGCTGGGCAGAAATGTGTTGCTTTTGAAATGAAGTATTTCAGTTAGGATGTATCATAAGACTACTTTAAATAATCTTAAAAGATGTTCTGCCTTTGACCCATATGCACATACTGATATAGTCCAGTAAAAAAATATGTTTTAAGTGATATTTTTAGGCTATAAGTCATGTGTGTTGTGGCTCCAGACATCCGGAGTTGAAAGATGCTTGTGACTAGCTTAGATATCCTGTTGTCTTTTCTTTTGTAGAGAAATAAGGCATAGCATGTTTAAAATGCAAAGTTTGACAGTTGTGAACACTACTCCGTAAACTAGAGTGCTTGCGTGCCACTACATGAGATTGTCACCAAATAAGAGGAGGGAAAAGAAAAAAGAAAAAACACATACCTTTTCCCGCTTGGTTCTCGAGACAATTTAACAGCCACAAACATCACTAGAAACTTGAGTTACTTATTGCTTGTCGATTTACTTGTGTACGCCATCCCCTGACTCTTTCTAATTGACGTCTAGTCAGAAAATAAGCTAGGTTCACATTTAAAGATACAGAAACCTAAATTCCTTCTAAGGAAACATAAATAATATAAAAGGTTCATATACATATACACAGATATTTATTTTTGAAGCACTTTCAGTTTATGGCTACTGATGTCTTCTAGCACCTTGATAGATAAGGACATATATCTGCTTGTCTTTCTATCAGTTTAGATTTCCAGACATTTTAGCTATCCCTTACTATGTTTTATACAGCAGAGTTTAAAAAGCAGAAATTAATCATCAGCAAATAAAATTACTGCTGTTTTACAAATTCTCTAAAGAAACTAGTAAATGTCAAGCAACTGACAGGTTTGTTTTGGGGAGGGTTGTCATTTCCCACGCTGGTGCTCCTGCAGAATACTACTGATGTCCTGCTGCCAAGGTATGCCCTCGGGTGGGCAGGTGGGATGCAACAAGAAGGTTGGATGTGCATTTGGCAAATCAAACATTTAGATGGCGTTATGGTATACTAGATGGAGAAAGTGGAAGCAATGATTGTATAGGCAACTATAATGAGTAACATAACAACAGTGGATTTGACCCGGTGTGTCAATTATACAATGTTTATATCCCATGTGGCTTTGGGCTTTGTCGAAGCATCTGTGTTCTACACACATATTGTGTTGGATCTGATTTGAGTGGAAGGGGGAGAGGCTTAGCCCACACCCTAATTTGTTACTGGGTTGCCATGCATTATGGGCATGCATTGTGGCAGGTACTCAACGGGCTATCCATCCTTAGATGGCTCATGCTGTTCCCGTTTGCTCATCTGAATGGTGACTGCGGCTGTGCTCTTCTTGTTATGTTGCCTGACTGTGGCTTCACCCTTCTTATAATATTGTCTGGCTTTTTACATTATCAAGAATGACACAATACTAGTGTATGCGGGTATATCATGTTACTGTTAGTGTGGACAAGGATGCTTGACAATGCAACTATGATTCTTGGACCTTTCTGCAGACGGGTGTGTTGTCTGGCAGTTGAGAGCCTGGTTGTTCCGGATCAGCGGACCTGTATTTTTGTGTTTCAATGTGACTGCATGAAAGGATGCCAGTATTGGTCTGCAAGTTTGGTGGGCAGTAGATTCGTTGGGGATTGATTTGAGGAGACACTTGCATTATGGCTGGGGCACTTGACATTTGATAAATGTATCCTCTCAATGATGCGTTCTGTCTGGTCATTGGCTGTAAAACAGCTTTTCTGAGAAATATTGTTGTGGTGCCAGTTAATGATTTGGATTAAATGTTTCTATATACAGTCGTGAAGCAATTGCCAGGATAAAATGGTACTCTTGCAGTGCATGGATCATCGTGGCTGTCCTCCGATGTTGGAGGAAAAACAAGCTTCTTGGACACCTTTTTGACGTGGTAAAGGTGTTACTCCATGGTTTGAATACGTTTTGTCTCTTTGCTGCAAAATGGGTTGGGAATTTTGGCCTGTAATATTTTCGTACATGGTGGTTTGAATCTTGGCAGCTTCCATTGTTTTGATGTGTTCTCCAGTATACTTTTGTTCAGTCATAGGAATGAATTACTGGTGTTGAGTAGGTCAGGATTGTATCTCCAGCACTTGTTGTCAGCAGATAGACTCACTGGTTGGGTGTCAGTCTAAGCTGTGGGAGTTGATGTGTGATATACACAGATGTTTGCTTTGAGGGTGTGGTCAAGTGCGCTGCAGTTTTACCTCTGTACTGTGTCAGTTTTCATTGTGCAGGGTCCCTCTGAGGGTTGATGGAAGTGTTGGCAACAAGACACTCAATCAGGTAACAACATTATGAGTGGTCTCTTGGATAAGGGAGCTGTCTAAATTGTGATCTTGTTGTCTCCAGCCATGGGAATTGTCATTGAAAAGCTGAAAAATGCAATTAGAGGAACATATTTAATGTCTACTAAAGAAATATTAATATACTTATACATTGTATCGCATTTCAGTTTATGTTAAACATGAAATATGATGTGATTTCAGAACTATTCATGTTTTTATTCCAATATGACTTTGCAAATATTAATTTAAACACTGGTTTCGGACTTGAGTAGTCTAAAACAATTGCACAACAATGGTACTGTATTATACAGTAATGTCAGTAAATAGTTTTCAACAGATGTATGAAATATACAGTTATAGATTTTAACATGATGTTTATTAATACCCTAAATTATTTTGAAATGATACTACCTTAATCTAAATATTTGTACCTTTTGAAACCTGCTTAGAAGTAAGTATTATTGAATTACAATAAGATGAGTAAAGAATATATGTATATATTTTAGCTGATTAGATTATCTTAATATATTATTCAATTATCTTTATTTAAAACTAAGAGGATAAGAGAAACTGATCCAAATATTATTTGTGAGGGTAGAAAGTTTGTTTGGTTAGATTCACTAACCAAACGAAGAGGTATATTACCTCATAGCAATAGGGAATGGTTTTAAGGTTAAGAATTACAAGTTTGGAAGTTCTTTGTTTTTTTTTATTCTATCACTTTGGTGTCACTCAGAAACATGCAAAAATCATACAAGAAAAACTTTTGAATTCTGTATCCAAGATGGAACTAAGAATAAACAATATTTACATAAACTTACACATAAAACAAACTCAAAACTAGGAAATGAAATGTTTATCCATAAATGTTAATGGTCTAAATAATAGTAATAAAAGGAGAAGCCTATTCAAGTACATAAACTTACATAAACCACAAATAGTCTTTTTACAAGAGACACACTTATTAGATAGAGATATAAACAACTTAAATATTAATAATTACACAGTACTAATAAACTCTCAATACAAAACAAAAAAGAGGAGTAGCTATACTACTGCAACTCAACTATAACACCTAAAATAATTACTACTCATCAAGATACATCAGGTATGTTTTGTCTAGTTTCAATAGAGTTAAATAAGAGAATCTATACGTTAGTAAATCTATATTGGATCCCAGGACTAGGATTAAAAACAGTTAAACAGCATTTTGAAGAGATAATTCATTTAACTAAGGGTAGCCTGATATTGGCAGGAGACTTCAACTGTATAATGAATGAAAAAGATACAGATTCTAAATCCAAAAGAAGAAAACAACCCATCTCTAAAGCACTATCAAAATTTATAGATACATTGTATTTAAAAGATATAAATGAATTTGCAGAACCAGACTCACTAATCTTCACATTTTATTCTAATAGATATAAAACTAACTCTAGAATTGATAGAATATATGTTGCCAATGACCTAATAACAAAAATTGACAAAGTCAAAATCATAAATTGTCCTTTATCTGATCATAATGCCATAGTCTTTGAGATAGAGCTTACACCATTTTATTCAAATCCCATTGCTAGGATACCTTCCTATATCACAAAATTGAGAGATTTCAAAGAATTTTATGAAGAAACAATCAAAAACTTTCTAGAAATAAATTACACAGAAGATATTTCAGAAATATATGTCTGGGATTCATTAAAAGCAGTTACATATGGGAAGATATTATCCTGGTACATAAATAAAAGGAAGTTATGGAATAAAGATATGCTAGACTTACAAAACAAAGCAGATAAATTGAAACTGGAAATACAAAAGGGTAATGCTACTCAAGTTCAAGAACTTACACAAATCAATAAGAAGTATACAGAATTGCTACACCATAAGATTATGATTAACTTAGAAAAGATAAAAATAAACTCATACTCTACTAATTCAGCACACCTGAGATACTTAACTAATAGAACAAAAAAATAATTAAATCTAAGCAAATAAAAGAAATATTTATTCCCAATACTAACAAAAGAGTTACGGAACTAAATGATATTTTAGAAGCATTCAGACTCCAATTTAACATTGATAATTCCATAAATACTCAAGATACACCTACTAAGGATATAAAAAAATACTTAGAAAACAATATTCATATTAAGTTAACACAAGAACAAATAGACATTATAAACAAACCAATCAATATGACAGAATTAAAATCACAAATTAAAAAGCTCAAGACAAATAAAGCACCTGGCCCAGACAATATGCTACCAGAAATGTATAAATTAATACCCAATCAAGCCATATCTTTATTATTAAAAGTATATGATATAGCCAATAAAGATTTGAATATACCACCCTCTTGGAAATATTCATTGATATCCCCAATTATCAAACCAGATAAAGATGAGAAACAGTGTTCCTCATATAGGCCAATATCATTACTCAATATAGACTACAAGATGTTTATGGCTATATACAGATAGGATCAAACACTTTCTTCCTTTCTTAATTCACAAAGATCAAACAGGTTTTATTAAAGGAAGAAATACTTCAGATAATATTAAAAGAATACTAACATTAATAGATTATAGCAAACATAAAGTCCTAAATTTAAATGTAATCTCATTAGATATTAATAAAGCTTTTGATTCAAGTTAATTGGAACTTTCTTTCACTAGTTTTAAAAGAATATAACTTTCCTTCTAATTTTAATAATCTTATCCAAATACTATATGAAAAATCTACTGCATATGTTAAACTGGGATCATATAGATCAGGCCCTATAACAATAAAAGAGGGAACTAAACAAGGTTGCCCTTTATCACCATTGTTATTTGCATTACTCATAGAACCCTTTGCAAATCAAATCAGATCAAACAATAACATAAAGGGCATTTGTATTAATAAAATGTTAAACCTTAAAATCCAACTCTTTGCTGATGACATACTATTAACTGTCTCAGATGCAAATGAGTCTTTGAATGCTCTATTTAACTCCATGAATAAATTTCAAAATATTTCAGGCTTAAAATTTAATGAAAACAAAACTAAAATTATGCCCTGTAATTGTAAAAAAAAAAATAATATAAACAAAAGATTTTCCAAATATGTAGTAACAGAAAGTAAATTATTATATCTGGGAATAAATCTACTCAATGAATTAACAGATTCTCTAATATTTAACTATAATAAAATACTAGACAAAATAGAACAAACAATTGGTTACTGGAATAAATATATCTTTTCAACAGCAGACAGATTATATCTTATTAAAATAATCATATTTCCCAAAATATTATACTTAATACAAAATTTTTCATTGCCATCTCCCAAATATATTATTCAAAGATACAATAAACTAATTTTAAATTTTCTATGGTTTCCAAATAAACCCCGTATAGCCTTAAATAAACATTTGCCAGATTGGGAAGATGGTGGAATTAATTTACGGATATTGATTTATATATTACCTCATCTGTTATTAAAAACATAACACTATGGTTAAATAATTCATACACACCTATATGGAAACAAGCCCATGAGCAGATTTACATAGAAATCAATTATAATCACATACAAGACAACTTAACAGTAATACCATCACCCCTTATATGGATGTTAAAAGATTATTTTTAGGGAAAAGGAATAATATTAATAAATTGCCATCAAACTATGTAAGTTCTACACTTTCAGTGTTCAGAACATATATAAACAAAATACCAAATATTAATTCTTGGGTTTTTCTTATTTTCCCTATAGCTTTTACACCAAATATTCTAGATACATTCCAAATATCTAAAATAAATATACTTAAAGAAGAAACATTACTCTTTTGGCATCAACTTATAGAGAAAGGGAAAATTCTAACAAAGGAACAGATAATTTATAATTATAATATAAATAAAGACAATTGGCTGTTTTACAAAATCTAAGGCATTTTCTTATAAATAAAATAGAACAAATGCAACCTTCAGTTAGACATGAAGCTCCAAAACTCATTGAATACCTTATTCTTATCACAAAACAGCCTTATCAGGGTACAGGTTATTTGTCTAATATCTATAAAATTGTTAAAAAACAAAAAAAGTATCATGAAAAATCATACTGGGATTATTATACTTTAATAAACAACCATCCTCCAGTTGGAGTAGAAAAAAGTAATATTCTAAAATCTTCCAAATTTTCTACATTATCAAAATACTGGCAATTATTCACTTGGAGATATCTACACAGAAGTTTCTATACACCACATAGGTTAGCCAAAATGTATTCTATTGAAGATCAATGTTGGAGATGCCATATCAAGATAAAAGCAGATTGGCAGCATGTTTTTTTATGAATGTATATGTCTCAATATGTACTGGAAATCCATTAATTATTTTTGTCAGGCTGTTTATAATGATAATTTTCAATTAACAAAGTCTTTAATTTTATTCAACTCTCCTATTCCAAACTGTGTACCAAAAAAGACACTAAAATCCTATGGTCACTATTGGCAATTTCATGTAAAATCATAACTATACACTGGAAAAATGAGGCTTCGCCTACGTTCAAGGAATTTGAGACTTTAACAACAACAGTTGCTCACATGGAAATATTAACAGTGAAGAACAGAACTAAAAGATCTACTTCTTACTATTACTCTTGGATGAAAGTACTGGAAATACTTGAAAATATCGAAGAAGATATATCATCTTATGTTTCTAACTCTATATAATATAGAATTTCAATGTTATTTGCATAGACACCAATGTAAATAGTTATATAATGGTTTGAAGTTAGTAATGTTTTAGAATTGTAAATATGTTATTTATCTTTATTTCATGTAATGTTTAAGACATCTTATTTGAAATAATAAAAAAAATATTTAGTGAAGAAAATCTTCCATAGTTGGAGAGGTGTTGGGCTTCCATTTTCTTGTTATACACTTTCCAGCAATCGCTTGCATAGTCCATAAGAGGTATGAGTTGGCATTGCTCATTACAAAACCTTCATTTACATTAAAGAATATTATTGATTTAGTTAGAGAAAAATTATCTGTAAATAATGCTTAAAAAACTTCAATATTATCCCAAAACGGTTTCAAACAGGCACATTCATAAAAAAATGTGGATCCAATCTGCTTTACATGGGGAACAACATGTCTAACAAATAATGTTGCTAGTTTTATTAAATTTTGCAACCCTCTCAAGAGTTAAAAATCTCTATGCAGGAACTTCCACTTAAAAATACTCCAATACTATTCCTAGGATATTAATTTTACAGAAGATAATTTGGATTTCTCAAGTGAAATATAACTGAGAGAGAAACCCTTAGATATTGAGTTCAAATGTTTATTTGTTAGTGTAGTTTTATATCATATTAGTATACCATACTTTTTGGAAATTATATTGTTAAAATTAAAATTATTGTACAATAATTCAAATATATAACAAATTAAGGTGGTTGGTCTTTATAGGAAGAGTTACTAATAATTCTTAGATCCTTTAAATAATTCACTATACTTTGTAATAATAATCAGTCTTGTGTCTGTAGGTTGAATTCCTTAATAATGTGTTGCACAGTTAAAACTTTTAAGTCTTTTATGCAATGCTTCCAGTATACAAATTTATTGTTCTCCCATTCATTGAAATGTTTAAATTGAAACGTATCCAGAAAGTTTTTTTGTAATTTTGAATAGAACAAGCAAATCAAACCAAATTTTAATGTCTGCATTGGAGTTTATTATCTTTCTGAATTTATTAAAGGTGTTGTTTATGACATTAGACTTTGTAGGTTTTGTGACATTGTATTGTATGGAGTGGCAAATAAAATATCAACATTTATTAGAAGATTCACTAATAAAAACTTTTGATAATAGTGTATTTTCATTTAAAATATAGATAAGTGGAAAGACGTCTATTAGAACTATAATTTGGGTCTACCCAGCTTATGACATCTGTAAGCAGCGAGGTTCTTATGTAAGTTTCTATATTTGGGAATTTTATGCCACCTTTATCCCAAGATCTAATGTGATGGATATAAGCTATTCTGTTCTTTTTAGGGAACCATACAATTTTGTTTAAATTTCTGATAAATTTATTTCCATGAGGTGTGCCAAGGGCTAATACTATGTAGAGAATCTTTGGCAAAAGGGCCATTTTTATTAATTGCAGCCTATCCTCAAGAGAAAAATATGTCATTCCACTTACTTATATGGTTATTTAGTAAAGATAACATGTTTTTATAATTGGTTTCTCTTGTTGCTTCAATAGTGTTGTTTAGGGTTATACCTAAGTAATTCAATAAATGTACCTGTTCTCCAGTGAAATTTTCATTACCAGGATGCATTTTTGCTTTGTTATTCAAAATAATATGATTAGATTTCTGCTTATTGAAATGAAGTCCTGAAATTTCTTGGAAATGATTTATAACTAAGTCCAATCCTTGAAATTCAGACTCTGAGTTGGATAGGGTGAGTAAAACGTCATCTGCAAAAAGAGTTATTTTGGAGTTATAATTGTTATAAACATTAATACCCTTAATCTTTTGATTATTTATTATTAGAGAGGCAAAAGCTTCTATACTTAGAGCAAATAGGATGGAAGACAGTGGACAGCCTTGCTTAATCCTTTTAATTGTTGGTATGGACTCAGACACAAAAGGGCCTAGTTTAACATAAGCATGATTATCTTTATAAACAGCTTTTATCATATAAATAAATGATGGTTGAAATGCTAATGTGTTGAATATCCCCAAAACATAATCCCAGTTGATAGAGTTGAAAGCTTTTTCTATGTCTATGACTAAAAGGGAAATAAAAGAATTTCTGTTATGGAACAAATATGTGCTTTCAGAACTGCCTGGCAGAATAAATATCATTCACTACCATATTCAAAATTAGTCCAATAGGGAAGGATAATTAAAAGCCTTATTGAATACCATAATCAAAAACAAGGCAGTACAGGAAGAAGTAAGAAAAAGGTTTAATCTAGAAACTGATGGAAGAACTTCATAGTTTCAGTCCCAAACATAATGGAACATTCAGATTCTGAAATAATTTTAGAAAAGTGAACAGTATATCTACATTTGGCAATTATCATATGGCTAGTATCAATGAGTTTATAGAGAGGTTTGGTGAAACCAAGGTTCTTAACCACAGTAGACAAAGAAAGGTTACTGGAAAATCCCTTTTACGGCTGTTGCTAAACAAAAGGTAGCCTTCTCATTGCAGAGATTATTCCAGATTCCAGATTCTTCTTTTTGGTTTACATGAAGGGAAATAAAAAGAATTTCTGTTATGGAACAAAGATGTGCTTTCAGATCTGCCTGGCAGAATAAATATCATTCACTACCATATTCAAAATTAGTCCAATAGGGAAGGATAACTAAAAGCCTCACCACAATATTTACTTCTCTGGACCTTTGTCTAGCAGGGTGACTGACATGATCCCCGGGGTGAATTTCCTATCTCCCATCCAATCATCAAGGTTCAACCTTGATGATTGGATGGGAGATAGGAAATTTCCCCTGGGGATCATGTAAGTCGCCCTGCTAGACAGGGGTCCAGAGAAGTAAATATTGTGGGAAGAAATATCCAGGGAATTGTTATAGCTAGGCTTGTATAGGCCCTAGGGCCGATAGCCTAGTACCAACCTATGAACCTATGATGCCCCAGTTGCCTTCCAAAGATTAAAGGGCAGAGTCTTGAAACCCCACACCAATTTTGCTGCAATGTACTAGCTGATGTTATTATACATACTGAGGACTAGGGCTCACATTTATCTAGGTGCAGGCTATACCAGATTCACTGAGTCAAGCAGGACTAACTGTGACTGTTCCCCAAAAGCAAGGTAGACATGAACAAGCTAAGGACCTATGGTATGTTATAGGAAGAGGGATTAATCCCACAAAAAAAAGATGACCACACTAAGGAGATGATGTACCCCAGAGACAAAGAAATGGGTAAGGACATTTTTGGGCCTTCATATTTAATTTTTCCATGTTAGCATGCCTCATCACAGATCTAATTAAGGAGAAGATACTCCTCAGAATACTGTAGACATTATTATGCTCAGTGACATTTTTTAGCATCTCTTGACTGTAATAAACTGTTCACAGTCTATATGGATCCATAAGAGGCAGGGTTAGAATCAGTGCTCTCATAAGTCTTTGATGGAAAGGGGCATTCTGTCTGTTTGTTCAGCCTCAAACTAAATGAAACTAAATGAAACAGGGGCTTGATATTCTGCAATTAAAAGGGTATGCCTAGCCATCATGTTCACTCTTGGTTCACTAAGGTATTATTTGTTAGGAAGGGAATTCATCCTAATAATGGACTATGGCTCTCTAGTGTAGTTGCATCAAAAACAGGATGGAAATACAAAGCTGTGTTGTTGGCCCTATCAGTCCAACACAGGTCATACTCAACCCACAACAATGCCTGTGGCCTGTGCAGGGCAGACAGTCCACTCAACAGGCATGAAATGATGATTCTTTGTTGGAGGGGGTCAACTACACCATAGCATGGTGATTCTCACTATATAGAAGAGTACGAGTGACTCAAAACTATGTAAATTGTGGAGTAAATAATGTTTTTGACACTAAAAATGTGTACACAGTTGTGTAAATAATGTATGCTACTCAAATGTGTAAATAGAGTGCTGTTTAAGAGCAGAGAGAGGCTGTTTTTGATTACAAAAAGCTTACCAAGCTGTGCTCACAAAGGTGTACACATTGGAGTACCTGTATGTATTCCCTCCATAGTCAAAGTTATTTCAGTGATAAAACTGGTGCACCCTTTGCTTTTCCTTCACAGGACATGATGGATATAAGACATGTTTTGATATAAAATTCTGCCAAACATTTTTTTACTCTGACATGTGACTGTCCCTGTCCCATTTAAACACCCAAGTAAATAGCGTGTAATTCAGCGTGATAATGCTGTTAAGGTCTATTGATTTTTAAAAATGTTTTATTCATTTTATAACACAATAACATTATAATAACAAGAAAAAACAAATAAACTATATACAAGGTCCATACCATTTAAGAAAAAATAATATACATAGGAAAACACTTAATATTTTTCTAAAGGATTAGACAATTTCATCCAAGCATTTAAACAATGAGTTATATTGTTAGTCCTTGCTACTATTGTAGCAATCTCATTTATACAAATGTATTTCACAAGATGAATAAACTTAACTTTAAAGACAGGAGTAGATTGGAATTTTCAATTTTTAGTAACAATTTTTCTTGCTAGTGAGAGGATTGACCATAGTAAAAATATTTGGTTTTTAGGAATGACTTCAGGAACAGGAACATTGAACAGGATAAGAGAGTCAGAAATTATACAGTTGTCATTCCATAGAGCTTTACAAAGCTATAAAGTCTAACCAAAATGGAGAGATTATTTTGCAGTTAACAACCACATGTATCCAGTCAGTATCAGGATGTCCACATCTCCAGCATTTCATTTCACCTTTCTTGTACATTATTGCTAATGTATATGGGGTGAAAAACATCTATGTAAGAACTTCCATGTGTATACATGGCAGAACAGGGAAGATGTGGATTCATTCACCGACTGTAAACAATGTTTTTTATATTCTTCTGAGGATACTTGTTTATTGAATTTACTTGAATAATTCCAAAAAAGAAACATCTGTTTTACTAAAATCATTTCTGAGAATTTTATAAATAGCAGATATATATGAAGTGTTAGCTATTAATTGTTGAGATAAAATCCATGGTTTTTAAGGTGCTCTTATTGTATGCCTCTAATGAGGGTATGAGCTTAGTATATATAAAATCCTTACATGTTTGGGTGTCCAGCCAATTGCAATTTTGCAAACTATATCTGCTAATCAAATAGTCTGCAGAACTTATGTTATTAGCTGAGAGAAATTGATTCCAATATAATAGGTCACCCTTCTTAAAGTCTAACAATTTCTGAGTTTCAAAAGATATCAAGCATTCATTTGTGTAAGCAATAGGAAAAATAATTATTAATAAATTCTTAATGAATTGATTAAAAAGCATAAATGTTTTAAACAACAGTAATATTTGGTTTGTAAGAGGTGTAAGAACAAGTTTTGACCTTTCACTTTGAAGGTATATTTTTAAAATTCATATACAGGTGTTTGTATGTATTTGAGTATATGGTTCAAACAATGTCTTATTATTATTTAAAATTAGGCTTTTTTGTATTGATTTCCAATGTGATATATACTAGGTATTATTCCAAAGCAACACTATGTTAATAAATGCAGAATTTAAGTAAAAATCAATATTTTGAAACCCTATACCTCCTTCATCCCAGCATGAGATGTGCCAGATAAGAGAAATTCTTGTTTTTTGGGATACCAAAGGAAGTTGAGTAACATATTATTTATTTTCTTTTTAATTTTGGCAGATGGGGGAATTATTAAAACTTGGCCAATGAATAAGATTTTAGGCAACAGTATTATTTTGATTAAGGTTAGTCTGTCTTCAAATGTGAAGAACAGTCTGTTCCATCTATCAGTTAGACTTATTAGACATGTAATCATGAGATATCATGAGAGCTGATAAGGGCTCAGGTATAGTGTTGATGGAACAACACTATACCTGCAGCAACTAGAAAGATCCCAAAAGTACCTCACCAAGAGGATCAAAGGGCACAAACAGATGCCATATGCTGCCCGGTTAAAGAAACTCCAGCTCTACTCAGTGGCATACCGCCTGTTCAGAGGCGATCTGTGCCTGACGTATAAAGCCATGTCCAACCTGGAATTAATGGACATGCTGCACCTCAGAAAATCCAAATCCCATCGAGCTACGCGCTCGAGAGACTTGAACCTCAGCACTGAAATAAATAGGACATGCTGGAGGGACAGATTCATAACCCAGAGGCTCCCTTCACTCTGGAATAAAATCCCAGTCCAGGTTAGGCAGAGTCCCTCATTGACTCTCTTCAAGAGGAATCTTGATGAGTGGATGGGAGATCGTAGGTTTACCCCGGGTATCACTTCTGTGTCACTGTTAGACAGAGGCACAGTATACTCACCTCGAAAAAGGGCATAGCAAAATAAATTTAAAATGGGTGGTGAAAGCCAAACACATTCTGGCTAGGCTTATAAATGCCCTAGGGGATAGCCTAGTATGAACCTATGAACCTATGTAATTGAGTTTATATGTTGTTGATAGTTAGATATGAGTGGTTTTCATAATTACATTCAATAATGACACTTAAATATTTTATATGTGTGCCCTCCCAGTTTATATCTCTTTTTGATCTAAGTTTCATAGTAACATTTTTATTCACTAGAAGTGTCTGAATTTTATTGTGATTGAATTTTAGACCAGAGATGTTTGCAAAGAAATCTAGATTATGTAATAAGTGATCTACTGAATTTTCAATCTCACTGGATGTTATAAGTAGATAATCAGCAAACAGTTGTATCATGGGGAATCATTTGTCTGACACTTTATATCCTTTAACTTTGTTATTATTCCTAACACAATTTGCAAGAGGCTCAATGGCCAGGGTAAAGAGTAATGGGGAGTGGGGCACCCCCTGTTTAGCACCTCTTAATATTTCAAATGGGCTGGATAAATAAGATCCAATTTTTACACAGGATATGGACTTTTCATATAATTTTCTTAATCCTACAAAGTTTGGGGAGAAATTGCATTTCTGCAGAGCTTTAAACAGATATGGCCAACGTAGGGAGTCAAATCTTTATCTATGTCAAGGCTTAAGACAGAAAGTTCATTTTTTTCATGTTTGTTAAGTCTATTAAGGAAAGTAACCTGATTACATTGTCTTATGCCTTTCTGTTTTTGATGAACCCAGTTTAGTCTTCATGAACTAATTCTGGAAGAATATTATTTAATCTATCTGCTAAGATGGACACGAATATGTTGTAATCAATGTTAAATAAATATATTGGTCTGTATGATGTAGAAAGGTTAGGTACTTTATTTGATTTTATGATGGGAGAAATTACATAATATTTCCATGAGGGAGGGATGCTTGCTGTAGTTTTAACTTCTTGAAATACGTTAAGTAAGATTTTCAAGATATTATCAGGTAAATGTTTGTAAAATTCCAGAATTAAACCATCCAGCCCTGGTGCCTTTTTTGTCTTAAGATTTTTAATTTGTTCGTTTAATTCTTTAAAGGAAAAAGGTTTATCTAAGCTATTAATGTTGTGTTTAGAATACTTCTTTAGAATATTATTTATAAGAAAGTTGTCTATACTTTTGATATCACTTGTAGATGAATTATTATTATTAATATTCTCATAATGTTTTTAAAATACAATAAAATTTTTTTTAATCTGTAATGTTAATGGTCTGATTATTTCTATTGTATATTATTTCTTTTATATGATTTTTTTCATTTAAATATTAAGATCTAATCGTAATCCTATGCAGACTCTTGGGGTTAATTGAGTAAGATTGTAATCTGATTTTTCCAGATTTATTAATATTTTGTTCTGCATAATAGCCTGATATTCCTTATTCAATGTATGTATTTCAGCTAATGCAGATTTGTCATTTGTTGTAAGTTTTAGTTTTAGTTAATTTTTTTTGTATGTCTGCTAGTTTTTTATCCCATTCTTTTCTTTTATTTATATACCAACTTTTGACTTTACCATGTAAGACTATCGTTAAATTGTCCCATAGGATAATATCTCAAACCTCTTCATTATTATTAACATCTAGGTAAAGCTTTATTTCATTTAGAAACCATTCTTTGAATCCTTGTACTGTTACTAGATAAGCAGGTAGTCTTTGGCAATAGATTAAAGGATTAGTATTAAGTGTTACACTGAAGGTGATAGAATATTTCAATGAGGACAATATTTTTATCTAATGTAATTTATGTTTCTATATTTTATATAGTTGTTCAAGTGTTTGGCTACAGGGGACATCTTGAAGGGCTTAGAACTTGTAGTATCAGTGGAGGACAGGATACAATTAAAACCATCTGATAATAGTAACTCACCTTTAGACTTTAATGTTATAGTGTCTAAATGTTTTTTCACTGTTTTAGTCCCAAAACCTGGTATCCAGTAGGTGTTTGCAAAAGTGTGCATCTTTCTATCTAGATTTACTGTAACTAAAGTAAGCATACCATCATTGCTTGAGTGCAAGTCAACTATTTCTGGAATTCTCATTGATAAGAGGTGTCCTAATTTTACACAGAATTTTGCGTCTTTCGGCTTTTTCCCAGTTAGGGGTCGCCACAGCGGAACACCGGTCCGCTAATGATTGGCAGTAGATTTTTAAGCCAGTACGTAAAAATCTACTGCCAATCATTAGCGGACCGGAGTTCCGCTGTGGCAACCCCTAACCAGGAAAAAGCCGAAAGACACAAAATTCTGTGTAAAATTAGGACACCTCTTCTCTTGTGGATGAAGTATGAACTTATCAAACTCTTATAATCTTTAAATGTTAATTTTTTTAGATCTTCTTTTACTAAGTGAGATTCCTGAATGAATGCAAAATCAGCTTTATGTAGCATTAAATATTTGTTAACACGACTCCTTTTTATGGACAAAATATTGAGCTTTGTCATTTAATGGAGAGTGCTATTGTAAGTAAAAGTGAAAAGTGCTTTCCTTGATTCATTACGACAATTACTATTTTTAAAACTGTTATGGACAATTTAAAAACTGAGTTTGAAAACAATAACACTGTACATTTTAACAACCTTCTGTATGGATAAACTAAATCCAGGCTTACTATAATTTTTATAGAAGATACAAACTAACCCTCTTATGACATCTAGTAGAAATTCCTAGCTACTGCAGGTTAACAGCAAGCAGAAGGGAAACTGCAGCAGGAGGGGAAACTGCATGTACATTAAATATACTATGTATGCATAAACTAAAAAAAATAAAACTCTACACAACATCTTGAAGTTTTTATGTCTAAACAGATTAAATAAGATAAATTAATTAAGCCTGATAATTATTTGTTACTATGAGTTATGATTATAATCATTATAATGATTATAATGTTATTAAAGTAGAGAGGAAAATGCATTTAAAGCTATCACAATCAGATACATATTATTTGTGTTCCTTATTTAAATATATGTAATTTAGATTAAATAAATCACTATTTATAATAAAACAAATGCTCATAAAACTTTTTAGATAAAAATGATTGCTAAAGAAATGAAAACACAGTTCAAACAATCATTCTTGAATCCGATTGGCTGTTAGATTTCAGTGAGAAGAAACAGGTTCAAAGGTCATGCCTACTTCCTGAAAGTCATCACAGATTGCTCCTTATGAGTATGGGAGCTAACTGAAGCTGTTAGAAGCTTGAGATTGTCACAAAAGTTATCAAAAGCCATCAAAAACTAATTAGGCAGGAATTTTGTGGTAAAGTGAAGCTTTTAATCATAAAAATGCTCGTGGATGTTAATAGCAGCTACAAGCAATGTAAAAAAAGATGTTTTTGAAGCATTAACTTGTAAGATGGTGAATATTTATAATAAAAATTCCAAATTACCAACCATACACAACTATAAGATAAATTAGCTAAATGGAGCACATTATAAAAGTTCAATCAAGTAACAAATATATATATATATGCAATAATAAAATGTCACCAATTTCTTTTTTTAAATACTTTAAAGTAACACATTAAGCATTTCTCTCTCATGCAGTGATTAAATATTGTGACACTGTGACTAAAACAGAAAGAGAAGAAACATACATGAAAAATAAGTATGGGATATAAAAGAAATATATAGATATATGAAATTTATGAGTGATTTTTATACCATTTCACTAATGCTATATATATATATATATATATATATATATATAAAAAAAGATAAAAGTATAAAATAGTAGATTGCAGTTGAAAAAGGCTTTTGATCTACTTGAATTTTTAATACTATATATTATTTATAAAGTTAGCATTGTTATGTAAAAGGTAATGAGAGAGGAAAAAAGTTTCATTACTTTCTGTGTGTGGTTCCACAGCATTTAAAGGAGTGAAAACAAAAACTTGCATAAAATGTGAAATTATGTATAATCATTTCTCCATGGATTTCTTTTTTTTCTTCAATAGTCTGTTCATATTTTTGAAGCGCATCTTTTTAAGTTCATTGAAGAATCCATGGGTTCAGGTTGACTTAAAAGGTTCTTTTTTTGGACAAATGTGGATGCTTTGAGATAAAGTCAAAAGTTGTTTTCTCCTTCTGGCAGGGATAGTCTTATTCTTGCTAGAAATATAACTTGTGCTTAGATTCCTTCCTTTTTTAATGATTTTATTAGAGGGATACATGCTCTTCTTTTGGATATTAGTAGGCATGAGAAGTCATTGTCAACCTTGATAATTTGGTCACCAATTTTTTAATGGAGCAAGGGACTAGGCAGTTCTTAAAACAAGGTGTTTATCTTGAGTGGAGTACATTTTATAATAATAGATCTTGGATGGTTGTTTTTACTGGATGTAGAAGTTGTAGTTAAAGACCTGATTGCCCTTTCTATCCTGAAGGATAGTGCTTCAGGTAAATTTAGGATTTTAGGAACCCAAGAAGTCAGGAAATTAATCATAGTGTCCCCTCCATTTGCTCTGGGATGCCATAGATTCTTATATATGTTTCTCCTGGTTCTGTTCTCAATGTCGTCTATTTTCTCGAAGAGTCTAGAATTTTCTTGAAGAATAAAGTCTATGCTTTTCTCTCTTTCAGTTAACCTGTAGTCTATATCTGTTACAGAAATGTCCAAAGCAGCAATCCAAACAGTTTGTTGTTTAAGGACTTCATTTAATAATGTTATTTGTTTGGTGGTGACCTCTTTTATTTTGTCCAATTTTAAGTTTACCTGCCAAGTCTTGAACTGTAGTAAGGATTGCCTGTATTTCTTTCTTCACTGGAGTTTCTTGCTGAGAAAATTTGGAGCTGCTCATCTTCCTTTGTGAATGTGGTTTCAATTTCCATTGTATTTGAAAGTTTGCCAGGAAAATATGAAAATTTTAGTTGAAAATTTATACCAACTTGTAGCTTACAACTTCCAGAATATGATTTTAATAGTTTCAGATCTTTGTTGGTGAAATTAAATAAAAATTCCTGTCAGGAAAAAAATGAAGACCGCAGAGCTCAAGAATTCTGCTGCTTTCAGCTTGCCACCCAAGCCAGTTCTATTGATTTTTTTTAATGCTCCTTGCAGTTTAAAAATGTATTCTATTCTCCCTCTGGAGAGATAAAAAAGCTGACCATTTGCTACTCTGTCCTGTCCCTCCCTTTTTTAATTTCTCCAAGTCTTTTTGGTTTCTCATGCCATGAAGGGAATGGACCCCATTCAAGTATGATTAAAGTTCACAAAATTAGTATTGTTTCAATCTTTGATGTCAGCCAGTAGTGCTCTATGCAGCACCCACAATGTGCCCAGTAATGACTCCTTCTGTGGTTCATATGGAGTTACATGCATTGGTAGCATATCCAAATACAATTGTAAATTCTTTTTTATAAGACCCGTTGCTCTTACTACTATTGGAACTGTCTGGGTATCTTTCTTCCACATTGCTCTCATTTCTGCCTGCAGATTCTGATATTTTATGGTTTTATATGCAAGACACTGTAGTCACTGGATGTGGCAATTTCAATGATCAATGCTACTTTTGTCTTCTTTTCTTGGACCACTATATCCGGTTTTCTAGCATATATCTTTTGAACTGTTGGTAATGGGTGATTCCATGTGATATAAACTTCATCATTTTCTATGATGCTTTGTGGCTTATTTTTTCAGTGTTTTTCAGTCACTTCAATACCATAATGTTTGCACAATCCCCAGTGCAACAGTCTCACCACATTATTCTGTATTTCAGTATACAGTCCTTCTGCCACTAGTGTGTCGCAACCAGCAACAGGGTGAGTGACTGTTTCCAATTTGGTTTTACAAAACCTACATTTGTCTGATTTTCCCACATGTTCAATGGACTTTGTAAACCAGCATGTACATAGCCCACTATCTCGGGCTGCCAATATTAACCTTTCATCTCTTGGTTTGAATTTGTCTGTCCTTAACCATTCCTGCATTCGTTCCTGATCAACATGAGGTTCTTCCAGAAGTTTTCCATACTTGCAACTATATTTATGTTTTTTTCCACATTTCTTGCCTTCTCATTTGGTCCTTTACTTTATATTCTTTCTTTTGTTTTTTGGCAAATTCAGTTGCTGCCTGTTTTTTATCTACTACTAGTTTGATTTCTATTCCTGCTTGACGCCAATATGCTTCTGCTAAAATAAGCAGAGAAGTCATCTTAGATTTATTCTCCTCATGTTTCAAAGCTTTCACTACATTTGGATCTTATGAGGTCAGCACATATGTGTGGAGTCCCATGATTGCAGATCTATACATGTAATCAATTTCAAGAAGGCCCATCCATCCTTCGGAACGGGGAATATATAATCTTGGTATACACTGATTTTTATAAATCATTTGGTGAACATGAAGCATCCTTTTTGTTTTAATATCTAATCTATCCAACACTTTTTGGGGCCAGTCAATCACTCCAAAACTGTAAGTTAGGACAGGAAGAGCAAATTGATTTATAGCTTGGATCTTGTTCCTAGATGTCAATGCTGTTCTCATGATTAATTTAAGCCTTCTAAAGTATTCCTTACTGATTTTTATTTGCATTTGTTCATATTTTATTGCTGATCCTTCATCAGTTCCCAAGTACTTATACACTCCCTCTTGCTCAAGTTCTTTTATATCACATTATTGTCCCAAACTGATGTTTTCCTGGTTTAAAGGTTGCTTTTGCACATTTATCAAGACCAAATGACATTCTAATATCATCTGAAAAAGTTTTGACAAGCTGCAGCTGTGCTTTCAGTTCTTCATCTGATGAGCTATACAGTTTTAAATCATAAACATAGAGGGAAGATGAGAAGTAATTAGACTTTGTTGTTTTCTAGGAGCCAAATTATAGCCATGGCCTAAGCTGTTAAGTAAACAGCTTAATGGGCTAATTGCAAGGCAGAATAGCAGGGGTTACAAATGGTCACCCTGGAATATCCCCCATTGAATTTTTATCCCTGGGATAATCATCTGTCCTTTATCATGGCTTAATTGCAAAGTAGTCTGCCATTGTTTCATGGTTACTGTAATGTAGTAATTCAGCATCAGCATCTTATACATTTTTAAGCACTCTTTTATCCATGAATGTGGGATACTATCAAATGCTTTTTTGTAGTCAATCCGTGCCATACTTAGATTCTTCCCCTTTTTACAGTTCTCTATTATAACTTTATTTAACAACAAATGATCGTTTGTTCCATATGACTTTGTTTTATTGCCCTTTTGTTCTACTGCCATAATTGAGTTTTCTTCTAAATGACTATAAACTCTGTCGGCGTTAATTCCCATGTATTGTTTATATGTTGTTGTAAGGCAAGTTATCGGTCTATAATTTTTAGGGTAGCTTGCAGGTTCACCCTTAAGTAAGAGCATTGTTATGCCTGTTGTTAGCCAGGTTGGTGGGTGCGCATATAAATAGTTCTTACTCATGGCTAAGTCCTAGTGCAAAGATATTAATACCTTTAACCAAAAGTTAGGTACTGCATCTGGGCCTGGGGTTTTCCAGTTAGAGGCTTTTCTTAACTTTGTTTCAGTCTCTCTGGCTGTTACTTCATCCCACTTCATATCCTGTACCTTTAAACTTCTTATTCTTTCTTTTACTTCTTCTGTCCATTTAGCATCTTTGTTATGTTCCACAGGATCTTCATAAATACTTCTCCAAAATGTATCTGCTTCCTCTTTTTTGGAGGTCTTTCAATTCCTTTTACCTTATTGTCCAATTCTGTATAAAACTTTTTTTAGGTCATCAATAAATTGCTTATTTTGTACTTTTCATTTATATTTATCTGCATATCTTTTAACTTTTTCTGCCTTTGCTGAAATTTTTAGTTTATTTGTGATAGTGCATGATAGATCCAGGTCTGTTCTAATATTGTGCATTGCTTTAATCATATCTATCTTTCTTAGTATTTTTGTTGATCTAGTCCCTGTTCTATAATCTTCTTAACTGCTTTATAGTTTTCTGTATTCCATACTTCCATGAAGGTATTCAATTTCTCCCCTTCTTTTCCATCACTACCCTGTGTTCTTGTGGTAGAACTTTATCAGTTACTGTTGGAAACTCCTGGTGTTCTGGCTGCAGTGTGATTCTCAAACAATTTGGAAATATATTGCTGATTGATAAGTATATTTCTTGTCATTTTAACCTTTCAGAGTTCTGAATTGTCTTAATTTTGCCTGACTGATCTATTTTATACATTTTCTGGCATTGTTTTCTGTTTCTCATCTGTCCTGAAACTGCATTGTTTTCTGATTCTCATCTGTCCTGAAACTGTTCCCCCCTATTCCTGTGGTGAAGTTTATAAAACTGGTCTAACAGCTTTTGTGTTATCTGATTGCTTCAAGGCTTGCTGATTTAAAAATAGTTTCTGTTTGTAAATTCCTACTTACTCTGTTGGAAACTCCTGGTATTCTGGCTGCAGTGTGATTCTCAAACAATCTGGAAATATTTAGCTGATTGATAAGTATATTTATTGGTATTTTAACCTTTCAGAGTTCTGCATTGTCTTAATTTTGCCTGACTGAATTATTTTATATATTTTCTGGCATTGTTTTCTGTTTCTCATCTGTCCTGAAACTGTCCCCACTCCATTCTTGTGGTGGTGTTATAGTTGGTGGCTTTGCAGTTGCTCGCCCCTACTGTAAATTTGATCTGGGATATCCCTCCCAGTCTGGTGTTCACTCCACTTAATACAGAAATAACATTTGAGAAGGCCAACCCACTTAAGTTCTTAACCTTGAATTTTTCTTCTGCTCCTTCTTCCTCTCTCCTTGCACTTTTCTAAACAAAACAAAAAAAAATTATTGCACTTTATTTTGCTTTTGCCTCTTCTTAAAAGTACTCAATTGTATTTATTCTCCTCCATTTATTACTGCTTGGTAGTAGCCTGATTAAATTGTAATTGTTACTCTAAGCCTTTTAGTTTAAGCACTTGGGCTTCAGACCAGTTGTTTTACATTAAGAAGGTTTGTGGTCGGTACTGTTGTGGCAGGACAGGTAGCTTACATCCTTCTAAGTTGGGAATTGCTGATTGAAAGCTCAGTGTCTGTTATTCTAAAAGTGTATTAGTTCTGGTTAAAGCACTTGAGCTTCAGGCCAGTTATTTTTCATTAAGAAGGTTTGTGGTCTGCACTGTTGTGGGAGGAGAGGCTAGATTATACCCTTCTGAGCTGGGAATTTCTGGTTAAAGGCTTATAATGCCTGTTTATTTGAATTGTGTCTTTCTGAAATTGGTGCACCTTGATTGTTGTAGCATAGACTAGATTCAGGCATCCTGAATCTAGTTTTGTTTGTATAACTTGAGCACTAATCCAGGCCATCTCTTTTGGAGAAGGTTCCCCTGCACCCTAGTAGCAGGAGTGTGCAATTAGAACTTGTCTGATTGAAGGCTGCTGGAACAGGGCTCAGTTTTGAGCTTTTTTACTAGTTAATTGGGTAATTTGTTTAAATCAGTTTACTCATCTTCTGTTATATAAAAAATTGCACTTTATTCATCTGCATTTACTGTATTTGTATTACTTCCTACTTTATTACTTTATTTTGCTTTTGCTGCTTGTTCTGAAAAGTACTTAATTGCATTTATTCTGCTATATTTATTACTGATTGTTAGTAGTCTGATTAAATTGTAACTGTTATTCTAAGTCTTTGGTTGAAGCACTTGGGCTTCAGACCAGTTGTTTTACATTAAGAAGGTTTGTGGTCTGCACTGTTTTGGCAGGACAGGTAGCTTACATCCTTCTAAGTTGGGAGTTGCTGATTGAAGGCTTAGTGTCTGTTATTCTAAAAGTGTATTAGTTCTGGTTTAAGCACTTGGGCTTTGGGCCAGTTATTTTACATTAAGAAGGTGTGTTCTGCAGTCTTATGGGAGGAGAGGGTAGATTCTGCCCTTCTGAGCTGGGAGTTTCTGGTTAAAGGCTTATTGTCCCTGATTATTTGAACTGTTTATTTCTGAAATTGGTATGCCTTGTTTGCTGTAGCACAGACTAAATTCAGACCTGCTGAATATAGCTTTATTTGTATAACTTGAGCACTATTCCAGACCATCTTTTTTGTAGAAGGTTCCCCTGCACCATAGTGGCAGGAGTGTGCAGTTAGAACTTGTCTGATCAAAGACTGCTGGAACGGGGCTCAGTTTTTAGCTTTTTATTGGTTAATTGGTTAATTTGTTTAAATCAGTTTGCTCATTTGTTACTGTTATAAAAAAAAAAAATATATATATATATATATATATATATATATATATATATATATATATATATATACACACTTTATCCATTGCCACTTAGCTAGGGTTAAACTATTCCCAGCGCCATAAAGTCTGCTCTTCAAAATTTCCCTTAGAACGAGCTGTTTTTTAGCTTTAGCACTAAAATCTGTTTTTTTTTTTAGCTCAGCACTTGTTCAGAACTCAGTGCAAGCAATAAATTAGCTACAAATTACTGCAGCACTCAACTTTCCTCACTTGCCTAGAGGAAAACAGTTTTTAGTACTTAATAAATTAGCACCTATCCAGGCATATCTAAGGGTCAGCTCCCAGTGTTTTTTCCTGTCTACCTGATGAATCTGGGCATCTTAGGGCAATGCAGCAATTGCCTCATGTACACAGACAACCCTCTCCTCCTACCACCCAACACTACAACCTGTGATAGATGCACTTATATAGCCAAATTGGAAGCAAAGCTCTCTTCACCCAAGACTGGACTAGACAGTCAAGAGGAGAAGGTAAACACTTGCACCACACCACACTCATCACATAGTCCCACAAAACCTACACCACCAAAACATGCACATAGAAACATGAAACACACACCTACATTTGCGAAGGCTCTCAGTAAAAATCTGCTCAAGCAACAGAGACCTCCAAAGCAGAAACACAAGCAACCTCCACCCCCCCAACACAACCCAAATGACACATAGCCCACAAACTCGGTGTGGCACTCAACCACAGCCCATAAGGCATAACAACATACCCAACACTCTAGTCATAGGTGACTCTATAGTCAGGCACACTGATGTTCCACTCACCAGGCTAAACAAGGAGAAAGTTACTGTCAGCTGCCTGTTGGGTGCCAGGATCTGCCACATAATGCACGCACTTAGATCACTCCACAACAAGTACAAATATGACTCTATCATTGTCCATGTTGGTGTGAATGACCTGAGATGTACCTCCCTGGACTACATGAAAAGAGACACGGAGGAGCTCTCTGATCTTGTAGCCAAGGCAGGTATGACCCTAGCCCTGAGTAGCATTCTGCCATCACCCAGAATGATACTACAGTACAAGGACAAAATTATTGACTTCAACAATTGGCTAAGCTTCTGGTGTAATTCTGAGAGGATCCAGTATCTGTCTGCCTGGGATGACATGATCGACAGACCACGATGCTTTGCCAGAGATGGCCTGCACCTGTCGCCCTTGGGATTCCGGATACTGGCTAAGGCTCTTGCCACCCCTATAGTGCCTTTTTTAGGCAAGGTTCAAATGACAAATTCACCACCTTCACAGGTACAAGCAAACAGAATCTGAGGGTAATGCTACTCAATGCTAGAAGTCTAAACCTCAAAATGCATTCACTCGAGGCACTTCTTAAAATGGAGAACATCGACATCTGTGCAGTGACAGAGACCTGGTTCAAGGCTCCAGAGAGCACCCCTGCATTACCAGACTATAATTCATACCACACCTTTCGGCCACCTAACCTGGACTGAAACACTAAAGGCCGAGGCGTGTCCATATTCATTATGGATATCCACACCTCCAGGCTAGTTGCTCAGCATAATGCATCCAAGATTATCGAAGTGCAACTAACTCTGGGCAAGAGTGCAATCCAAATTGTAACTTGCTACAGCTCCCCCACCATGCCCCAGGATTCCCACTTCTCACTTCTTGATACACTGGAAAATATTAGGGTACAACTCAACACCTTAATAATGGGCAATTTCAACTACCCTACCATTAACTGAGAAAACTACTCATGTACCAACTCTTTTGCTTAATGTTTTCTGGAATTCATAAACTCCAATGCCTTGGATCAATTTATCCACACCCTCACCAGGGGCAGCAATATCTTAGACCTGGTCATTACCAATATGGGCGACCAGTGTTCCACACCAGAGGTCAATTCCTTGTTGGTCAGATCCGACCACAAGCTAATCACCCTAGGCATCCACATCCCACCCACCCCCACCCCCCATTAGGGAAACCACCATAAAAATTTCTCCAAAGCCAACTTCACGCTTCTTAGGACAGAAGTGGCAAACTTCACGACACCCATGCAGATGGACAATAGAGGTACAACTGCTGAATCCTACACAAATGCACTTTATAAGCACTTACACGAGTGCATGGATCATGCTATCCCTAACAGAACCAGGATGCTATCCTCCAAAAAAAGGAAGCCAATCTGGTGGTCCCCTGCCATAAACAAACTCTACAACTGAAAAAAGAAACTGTTGCAAAAAAGAGTAAAATCCCAAGATTGGAGGAACTACCTGGTCAGCCTCAGTAAGAAGCTGAGATCCCTCATAAAATCATCCAAAGCTAGTTATGAAAACAAAATCGCCACTGATTCTAAAGACAACCACAAAGCATTATATAGCTATGTCAAGAATCTCAGTGGCAACACGCAGATCTGCTCTGAGTTACAGCACAATGGCACTAAATATACAGAACTAACTGATATTGCCAACATCCTGGCAGATAGGTTCAGTGCTAACTTTACCCCCTCTCTCACCCCCTAAAGGGCCCATCTCTATACTTGAAGAATGCAAAGTTCCTGTAATCACTGCTGCACAGGTAAAAACCACACTCTCCAAAGCCAAGAACACAGCATCCATGGGACCTGACAACATCCCAGGCTGCGTTCTACATGAACTACAGAATGAACTAGCACCCCACCTAAGCACCGTGTTCAATCATAGCCTCACCTCAGGCTTTGTGCCCACTGAATGGTGCACAGCAATGGTTATCCCATTCCACAAAGGGGGAGCCACCACGGACCCCGGGAAGTACCACCCCATTAGCCTAATGAGCCTGGTCTGCAAGGCCATGGAACGTATCATCATGGATCTTATACACAAAGACATTGGTAATCCCCAAACTCTGGACCCCACCCAGTTCGGGTTTGTAAAAGGCAGATCATGTCTCCTAAACCTGACTTCTTTGAAGCAGTCACCAAAGCCATAGATGAGTGTAAGTTGGTTCACACAGCCTATCTAGATCTCGTCAAGGCTTTTTACACCACCCCCCACTCTGGAATTATAGATAAACTCACCAAACTAGGTATAAATCCGTATGTCACAAGATGGGTTGCCAACTGGCTCATTGACAGAACCCACACTGTGAAAGTAGCAGACTCCAAATCCGACTTCAGACCAGTGACAAGTGGAGTACCACAGGGTTCAGTCTTGGGATCTCTCATGTTTGGTATCTACTTTTCTGAACTACAGACCAACACAGAAGGTCTTTGGCTAATGAAGTTCACAGATGACTGCAAACTAGGAGCCATAATCGAAACTCCTAATGATGTGGACATTCTACAAAAGGGCCTCACAGAGAGAGATGCCTGGTGTCAAAGCCATGGCCTCAAGCTCAGTGCCATAAAGTGCATTCTCATCCCCTTTGGTAAAAACTCTGTACCCATGAGCTACCACATAGGTGGTAGTCTACTTAACACCAAAAGTGTGATAAGAGACCTTGGGAAACAGGTGGACAGTCGTCTCTCCTTTGATAATCACATCACCACAGCAGTCAGGAAATCTTTCTACATGGCACACCTCATCACAAAAGGTTTCTCTTCCAGGAAAAAAGAGGTCATTGTTCACTTCTACTCGTCACTCATTAGACCCATAATAGAGTACAATGCCCCTTTTGGTATGTACGTCACAAGACATCTACAGCAACTGGAAAGGCTGCTGAAATACCTCACAAAGAGGATTACCGGCCTCAAACAGATGCCCTACGCAGACTGTCTCAAAAAACTCCAGCTTTACTCCGTCGCATATTGCCTACTCAGAGGTGATCTCTGCCTAACATACAAAGCTATGTCAAACACAGAGCTGTTGGACATGCTCCACTTAAAGAAATCCCAGTCCCTCCGACCTACATGCTCTAGGGACCTAAACCTTGTTGCTACAATAAACAGAACATGCTGGAGTGATAGATTCCTGTCCCAGAGACTTCCCATACTCTCGAACAAACTACCTATCTATATCAAACAAAGCTCCGCATTAGCACTCTTCAAGAAAAATCTTGATGATTGGATGGGAAATAGGAAAGCCACCCCAGGGTTCACCTCTGTGGCTCTGCTCAACAGGAACACAGGAAAATAATTTTCTTGGGTGGCGAAAGCCAGGGTACCTTTTTGGCTAGGCTTATATAGGCCCTAGGGCCAATAGCCTAGTACCTACCTATGAACCTATGAACCTATTTAGCAGCACAGTAATATATCCTGTTTACTTCTGTTATATCACATTGATCTCTATGGACAGTCCTAATTACTGCATTCATTTGTTTTATCAAACTTCTAACTTATTGGGTTTTATTGACCTTCTGCAGTCATTTCTCTCATTGATCTTAATATATCTATCCATGTCCATTAAATCAAACAACTCTTCTCTTAGCTCATTTTCTTCCAAACTGAGGGCACATCCCTTGTTTTCTGTTTCCTGTGGGCATTCTATAGAAAGTTCTATAGCAACTTCCTATGGCACTTTTTCTTCAATTTCATCCTGTGCCATTTGTTGCTCTGTTATATGGGAACTCACTGGTTTATCACTCCTCAACATTGACTGCATCAGAGTTTCCATAGTTTCCTGTTCCTTTCCTTGCTGTCTAGCTTCAAGTGAACCTTTATACTGGGTTTCCTGTGGAAGGGTACACAATATCTTGATGTGGCACCTGACCAATTGCTTACTTTTCCACTGGTTTCCCCTTAATTTGGATATCCATTGCTTTATCTTGTTGTGGTGCTTTCTGTATTGAATTTTCTAAACTGAATCCTTCTCTTTGCAGGTGGTCTATAACCTCAGTTTCTATTTCTTTGACTTCTCCATTACTAATCTCTGTTTCTACTTTCCTCTTAGTCTTCTTATTTTTGTATTGTAAAGTTTGGCATATCTGGATTCCTTTTGTAGTGGTTAATTTAGCTTTTTCCTTTGCATAAATATTACACCACATTAAATCTCTTTTCCTTTCCCCTGTCCATATTTTTTCTTTACGTCTCCTGATCTTCTTGCTTTTCCTTATTCTGGGCACTCACTCCATCATGCTGTGATGTAACCTGTGTTAAACCTTCTACATTAAATCCTTCACTTTGCAGGCACTCCATGACTTCAAGCTCTATTTCTTTAACTTCTGCTTTATTAATCTTCTTTTCCACATTCCATCTTTGTGATATTATTTTTTTATTGTGAAATTTTCCATATCTGGATGCCTTTGCCTGTATTTCTCTTCAAATATCTTTGGGGCTGCCTTCTCTGTATTAGTTAACTTGGCTTTCTCCTTTGCATAAATATTGCACCATATCAACTCTCTCTTTCTTTCCAATGTCCATATTTCTGTTTTATATTTTTCAAATATCTCTAAGTTTTGTTGCTTATATTTTCACACTTCCTCACATATTTCTTTTTCTCAACAGATTAACATTTCTTGATCTATATACTGTTTTTCAAAAATCTTTATTATTAATGAATGCAATTTTTTATTTGAAGCCTCTGACAGTTTTTCCTGTGGAAGTATTTTTCTTTCCTCTAATTTCTCCCTTAATCATTTTGTATATCTTGTGTCTGGAAATTCTGGGCTTTTTGCATAATAGTAACAATACATCATTTCTTTCTTATCCTCAATAGTCCACTCTATCGTCTTTATGGCTCTTCGTTGGCCAATCAATTTTTGTGATTTTTGTGGCCTGCTACTTCCTACTACAACAGAGGGGCCATCCCCCCTCTGGCCTGGCCCCATTGTAGGAATGTTTCCTTATTTTGAGAATTTTACACTGTCATTTTTTCCAGTCCTGGCACCAGTGCGCCTACCAGGATTGAACACTTTTTTATCCTGGGTCGTGTGCACCCAGATATCTTTTTTTGTTTTTAACTTGCTTCTGTCCATGATATATGCTATATAAATACAGTCTAAATATCAATGTTGCCTTGGTGAGATTTTGTGAAAAACAGGGTCCACCTTGCAAAGGTACTCACAAAGACTTGAGGATGAATTCAATTTCAGCACTACTACTCTCCTTTGGTTGCTGACTTTTCATCTCTCCATTAGGACCTCCAATCTCTCTTTTTTTATTTCGCCAAGTCTTTTGGGTTTCCAGTACCATGACAGGAATGGACCCCATTCCTAAGTCAAAGTACAGTTAAAGTTCATGAAATTAGTATTGTTTCAGTCTTTGATGTCAGCCAAACGTGCTCTTCGGAGTACCCACAATGTGAACAGTAATGACTCCTTCTGCAATTCGTACGGAGTTGCATGGATTGGTAACATATCTAAATATGATTGTAGATTTTTTTTGTAATACCTGTTGCTCCTACTACTATTGGAATTGTCTGGGTATCTTTCTTCCACACTGCTCTTGTTTCTGCCAGCAGATCCTGATATTTATGACTTTGTGTGTCTCTGTATGCAAGACACTGTAGTCACTGGGTGTGGCGATTTTCTATGATGCTTTGTGGCTCATGTTTCCAATGTTTAACAGCCACTTCAATATCATAATGTTTGCACAATCCCCAGTGCAACAATCTTGCCACATTATTATGGCTTTCAGTATACAGTCCTTCTACCATTAGTATGCCGCAGCCTGCAGCAAGGTGTGCAACTGTTTCCAATTCAGTTTTACAAAACCTACATTTGTCTGCTTTTCCCACATGTTCAATGGACTTTGTAAACCAATGTGTATGTAGCCCACTATCTTGGGGTGCCAATATTAACCTTTCATCTCTTGGTTTAAATTTGCATCTCCTTAACCATTCCTGCATTCATTCCTGATCAACATGAGGTTCTTCCAGAAGTTTTCTATACTTGCAACTATATTTATGCTTTTTCCACATTTCTTGCCTTCTCATCTGGTCCTTCACCTTATATTCTTTCTTTTGTTTTTGAGCACATTCCGTTTTCTTCCTGGTTTTTATCTACTTCTGGTTTGATTTCCATTCCTGCTTGATGCCAATTTGCTTCTGCTAAATTAAGCAGAGAAGTCATCTTAGATTTATTCTCCTCATGTTTCAAAACTTTCACTATGTTTGGGTCTTGTGAGGTCATCAGATATGTGTGGAATCCCACGATTGCAGATCTGTACATATAATCAATTTCAAGGAGGCCCATCCCTCCTTCAGAACGGGGAATATATAATCTTGGTATGCACTGATTTTTATAAATCATTTGGTGAGCATGAAGCATCCTTTTAGTTTTCCTATCTAATCTATCCAACACATTTTGGGGCCAGTCAGTCACTCCAAAGTTAGGACAGGAAGTGCAAATTGGTTTATAACTTGAATTTTGTTCCTAGATATCAGTGCTGTTTTCAGGATTAAAGTCTTCTGAAATATTCCTTACTAAGTTTTATTCACATTTGTTCATGTTTTATTGTTGATCATTCATCAAATCCCAAGTATTTATACAATCCCTCTTGCTCAAGTTCTTTTATATCACATTCTTGTCCCAAACTGATGCTTTCCTGACGATGCAGTTTTCCTGCTTTAAAGGTTGCTTTTGCACATTTATTAAGATCAAATGACATTCTTACATCATCTGAAAAAGTTTTGACAACTTGCAGCTGTGCTTTCAGATCCTCATATGATGAGCTATACAGTTTTAAATCATTGACAAAGAGAAGATGAGAAGTATTTACACTCTGTTGTTTTCTAGGAGCCAAATTATAGCCATGGACTCAGCTGTTATGAAGACAGCTTAATGGGTTAAGGGCAAGTCAGAATAGCAGCAGTGACAGAGAGTCACCCTGGAATATCCCCCTTTGAATTTTTATCCCTGGAATAATAACTTGTCCTTTATCATGGCTTAATTACAAAGTGGTCTGCCACTGTTTCATGGTCACTATAATGTAGTTGATCAATGTAGGGTGTATCTTATACATTTTTAAGCACTCTTTTATCCATGAATGTGGGATACTATCAAATGCTTTTTTGTAGTCAATCCATGCCATAGTTAGATTCTTCCCCTTTTTACAGTTCTCCACTATGACTTTATTTAACAACAAATGATCCTTTGTTCCATATGACTTTGTTTTATTGCCCTTTTGTTCTACTGCCATAATTGAGTTTTCTCCTAAATGACTATAAACTCTGTCAGCATCAATTCCTGTATATAGTTTATATGTCATCGGAAGGCAAGTTATTGGTCTATAATTTTTAGAGTAGCTTGCAGGTTCACTCTTAAGTAGGAACATTGTTTTTCCTGTTGTAAATCAGGTTGGTGTCTGTTCGCGGTCTGCATATAAATAATTCTTACTCATGGCTAAATCTTCGTGCAAAGATGTTAATACTTTCAGCCAAAAATTAGGTACTGCATCTGGCCTGGGGTTTTCTAATTAGAAGCTTTTCTTAACTTTCTTTCAATACCTCTGGCTGTTACTTCATCCCATTTCATATCCTGTACCTTTGACCTCTTATTCTTTCTTTAACTTCTTCTATCCATTTAGCATCTTTGTTATGTTCCACAGGATCTTCATAGATACTTCAAAATGCATCTATTTCTTCTTTTTTTTTGGTGGTCTTTCAATTCCTTTTACCTTAATTCCCAATTTTCTATAAAACTTTTTTTGGATCATCAATAAATTGCTTATTTTGTCCTTTTCTTTTATATTTATTTTTGTGTCTTCTAAGTCTTTCCACCTGTGCTAAAATTTTTAGTTTGTTATTTGCAGTAGTGCATGATGGATCCTGGTCTGTTCTAATACTGCACATTGCTTTTATCACATCTATTTTTCTTAGCATTTTTGTTGATCTGTTCCCTCTTCTATATTCTTCTAACAGTGCACTTCTTGTCTTAATTGCTTTATAGTTTTCTCTGTTCGATATTTCCATGATGGTATTTGATTTTCCCCCTTCCTTTCCCTCCCTGCCCTGTGTTCTTGTGGTAGAACTTTATCACTTATTAATTTAGCTGCACGGTAATATATCCTGTTTACTTCTGTTATATCACATGGTCTCTATGAACAGTCCTAATTACTGTGTTCATTTGTTTTATCAAACTTCTGACTTTTTGAGTTTTATTAACCTTCTGCAGTCTATTTCTTTTATTGATCTTGATATATCTGTCTATGTCTATTAAATCAAGCAACTCTTCTCTTTGCTCATTTTCTTCCAAACTAAGGGCACATCCCTTATTTTTCAATTCCTGTAGGCATTCTATAGAAAATTCTATAGCATCTTCCTGTGGCACATTCTCTTCAACTTCACCCCATGCCATCCGTTGCTCTATCATATGGGAACTTCCTGACCTATCACTCCTCAACACTGACTGCATCAGAGTTTCCACAGTTTCGTGTTCCTTCCCTTGCTGTCTAGCTTCAAGTGAATGTTTAAACTGGTTTCCTGTGGAAGGCTCCAAATTATCTTCACATGGCACCTGACCAATTGCTTCCTATTCCACTGATTTCCCCTTATTTTGAATATCCATTACTCTATCCTGTTGTGGTACTTTCTGAATTAGATTTTCTACACTGAATCCTTCACTTTGCAGGTATTCTATGACTTCAGTTTCTATTTCTTTAACTTCTCCATTACTAATTTCCTTTTCTACTTTTCCTCTTTGTCTTGTTATTTTTGTATTGCAAAGTTGTCCATGTCTGGATTCCTTTGCCTGTATTTCTTTTCAAATATCTTTGGTGCTGCTCTTTTTGTATTGGTTAGTTTTGCTTTCTGCTTTGCATAAATATTACAACATATTAAATCTTTTTCTTTCTCATGTCGAAATGTCTTCTTCACATGTTTCCTGATCTTCCTGTTTCTTCCTGCTTTGGGAACTCATTCCATCCTGCTGTGATGTAACCTGTGCTAGGCCTTTTACACCAAATCCTAACTTCAACTTCTATTTTTTTAACTTCTGCTTTACTATTCTTCTTTTCCACATTCCATTTTTGTGATGTTATTTTTTTATTGTGAAATTTTCCATATCTGGATGCTTTTGCATGTATTTCTCTTTGAATATCTTTTGGATTGCTTCTACACATTGATTAATTTGGCTTTTTCCTTTCCATAAATATCTCTCCTGGTTGACTCTTCTGATGGCAGGTCAGGTATATTGTTTTTTCATCAGCACAGCTAGTTTGCATAATAGTAATAACAATAATAATAATAATGATAATATTAATAATAATAATAATAATAATAATAATAATAATATGCACAGTTTGTAATGCATTAGTAGTGCTGTTCCAACTTTCTGCACTGTCAGCTCCTTATCATTACATTCTTCACTGGCTGTGTAACTGTGTTGTGTTGTTTGTGTTAACATTTTATTTTGTAACTAGATAAAATATATTTAACACATAACTTTGAGGTGCAAGTGAACACACAAAAAAAATTAAAAGTCTATTTTTTAATATTGATTTTTCAGTACAAAACCATCATAATTGCTGAGTCAAGGGAATGCTTTATTGCAGTTATATGAAGTAAAATATAGCATGTACACATTGGAATTTTATACATATATGTTGGTGTGAAATGCATATGCAGGGTCTGCCTTCAAGGTTTACTTGACATCAACTGCACTGGGGTGCACATGAAGCCCCATTAAGCCTACCTCCTCATATGTTATAGTATTTAATGTTGCATAAAATGTATTATACTAAATAATCTAGGACAGCACCAGTATTTCCATGAGGATTTAATAAAATCACCACATCATACATAAATAGCAACAATCAGTCATGCTACATAGTATCTTCCAGCTGAAGTTAGCAGAAGTGAACTTTGTATGGGAAAAATCAATCAAGGTTACATAAAATATCATGAAGCATCTAAAAAGAGAATTATTTTTTCAAAGCTTATCAGGTTTACCTAATGAAAATGACTAGATTGTTATAACAAATTATATTGAATTAATGAAATGGAAAATATTCTAAGGGATGTTTAAAAGAGTTATAACAAGAAGACTAAGTATTACTAAAACACAGCACAGCCAAATTATATTTTACAAAGTTGTAACTAAAGGACCTTCATGACTGATATTTATAAAATATTAACTGTAGACTGCATCTTAATGAGAAAATGTCAGAAAACTCTGACATGGAGTTAATTTTACTGCCACCAAATATAAAGGAAGGATGTGACCTCTGCCACCAATGTCACACCCAATTGGCAGAATGTCAACTACTGTGACATCACACTTGCAAGCATTAATGGAGTTTGAATCCTGTCACTCCCAATGAAGGGTGAAATAAAAGAAAGAAAGTGCATGTTTGTTTCGATAACTAAATCTCAAAGTATAACCTGGTCCCAATTGCATAAAGGGAATATGCACTGCTCTCTCTATAAATATATATATATATATATATATATATATATATATATATATATATATATATATATATATACAACACTATATAGTATATAAAGCTATATATATATATATATATATATATATATATATAGATAGATACAAAGAAAGCTAGATAGATAGAAAGACAGATTGATATAAAATAACTGTCAGCCACAAGAGCTTAAAGGTTAACAAATGATCTTAACTTAACTGATAAGGAAAATAGTGCAAATACATATTACAATATACGTAGGCTGGCACACAAAGATAAATAAAAAATAAAAGGCAATTAAAAATAGACAGGATGCAAACAGATGAAAACTAAATGCCCAGTACCTAAGTTTAGTGGCCATAGAATTACCATCCCTAACTATCACAAGTGAATTAAATTAGTAAATAATCTTCAAGTAAATATTTTCTAAATGGATGCACCACACAGGCAAGTCAAGATTGCATCTATCATATTGCACAGTGTACAGTTATATATATAATGTCTCCCAGGGTCTCAGCAATCATCACTTGACCTCATCTTCCCAATGAAAATAGATCAGTTTTATTAATTATCATGGCAATGTTCTCAGGGGCAAAGCCTTAAACTCACATAAGTCTTGCAATAGTAGTATTTCTTAAAACATGCCCACCTCTGATGACTCTTCTTGGATTCCATCTTGGTATCTCAGTGATATGCAAGTTGTTAAAGTTATTGCACAGCAAAGTGTCAACAGACACTGTTGCTTGATTGCTTCTGTTGATATGCCATATTAGACTGCAGTTTTAACTTGTAGAAAAATGACACTCAATTTATTAACTTGCAATAATAAGACCAATTCCCATTGCAGGATAACAAACACACTGCTACCTGTATTTTTCAGTCACAGTCATTGCTGTTGTTTTAGGCTTACCCACAGTAGAGCTCTTCCTGCTATAAGTGAGACCTGCATGCACAAATGAAAGGAAGTGGAATAATTTAACTCCACACTCCACTCATACCCGAGCTACCCAGCAGTTCAATAGAGGCTGTGCATGTGTATATGTGAGAAGAAATATGTCTGTGAGAAAGCTTATTACTGGAATACATGCTGTACAGTAAATAATTGTAAAATATCTGTAGTGTTAAGCATTGGTACAGAGTCCATCCCCTTTGAGCAGCCATGCTCCCACCCACACAGTAAATTGAGATGCTAACACAGCTTTACAGGCTGCAGAGATACAAATCTACTCTGTTCTAAGCAATGTTCTAATAAAATAGTGTCTTTTTATTTTAAAAATGTTCTAAAAGTAGATGAAACGCGTATAGCAGTTACCTATAGCTCACAATTTCTATCTGCTTTATACTGAGTGTGCCCACAGTGATTATCTTCTACTGGTGTGAGAGTTGTTGCCTGCTATGCTCTGTTTCCACCCCAAATTCCCAAGCTATCCCTCATTCCATTACATTTACAAAATCTGGTCTCCATTTAAAAATCCACCTACTCTGCACCCCTCTTAAAGTCAGACACATAACTACAGACGTTCACCAGTAACGTTTACTCACATCTCTAATACTCCAGTCAATAAGACCTAACACTAAACCTCCCTCTTTTTCTTCTCCTGCCCTCCCCTTCATTTCAACAGCCTCTTGAACGTTTTCTTTTACACACCCATCCAATACTACACTCAATGTACTCACTAGTTTTAACAATTATTTTTGTTCCTCTTACATTCACATCACCCCCTTCTTACTACTCCCCAGTTTTAACATATATATTTTTTATTCTTCAAATTCACTTTCCTCCTCTCTCATTTCCTTCAGTTTTATTCTTAATCACTTCACATCTACAATGCTAGTGTTCTACACAATTGTATTATCCCTCACAACCACTGCCTCCCTGGGTCTATATTATATGTTCAAAGTCTGAAAACTTTGAATCTCATATGATCGACTCTACATAAGCGACGTTTTCAAACATCAAACATAAAATATAAACAAACTAAAAATAAACAAACCTACCTGAACAGTCTATGCAGGGGGGCAAGCCCCCTGCACCCCTCACACTCCCCACTACTTAAATAAACCAACTATGAGATCGCACTACATTGAAGTGAAGGGAAATATTCCCTACTGTGATCTCTGTTGAAACGTTCGATGTTTTAAAAATTCACTCATATGATGTTGATCATATGAGATTCAAAGTTTTCAAACTTCGAACTTATAATATAGACCCTGCCTCCCTTACATCTTCCCACCTACCTCTATGTGCAACTCTCCATACTCACCCCAGTCATCTCTTTATCACTATACATAGCCCCTAGACTCTTCTCCTTTGCATCTGTCCACCTCTTTAAAATAAAGTATTACACCCACAACAACATAATCGGTAAACCTTCCCTAGACCAAGGCTGAATTTCATACACCCTTATTCATACTCCCTGCAGTTTTTTCACTTGGAAGAGTATGGTGACATTCATCCTTACCCAGGTCCTGCAACCGCTCAACAAAATAACAAGCCTGACACATCACAGTATAGTCATTCCTCAAAGTCATATGGTCTCTACTTATGCACAGCTGACCTTTGAAGTATAAGAAACAAACTTACTGATGAGCATGCATGGGTCTCACTACTCCCCAGATATACAAGTAACCACAGAAACCTGGCTTAAACAAGAAATAAAAGATGTAGATATCTTTCTGCAAAATGTAACACCTTAAGATTAGACAGAACCTATAAAAAGGTAGTGGGCTGGCCCTTACCTACAAGAATAGTTTAAACCTCTCTAGGTATCATATAAGCCCACATCCACTCTTTAATGTTGTCATAATTATAGCATCCTTGAAAATTAGTGCTCACAAAAGCTTTTTACATTATAAGAGATTACATTCCTCCTGGAAATAACATACTTACTGCTGAAGAAGTTCTCTCCTGAACATCAAACAACATCTCACTCAAGGCAACTGTTTTAAGAGACCTCGATATAGATTATCAAACTATTGACAGTAACTGTCCTTCCAATATCATTAATGTACATGGTTTCATCTATCTTATTTCACCTCTCACAAAGTGCAGCTGCCTTAGATTGGATTTTCCCTAATGACCAAAATACAATTCTTTCAACAGGTGCCTTACCCAATACCTTAACTGATCATCTACCCATCTTTGCAATAAGCCATAATAAACCTAATCAAAAACAGCACCTGTATGACTTTGCACGCAACCTTGCCTCACAGCACAAAAATCAGACATCTGTCAGGCTTTTCAAACCCTCCCACTTGGCGAAGCTGTAAGTTCTGTTCAGCTCAATGTTCCTTAACCCACTAAATGAACTAGCCCCAATAATTAAGAAATAATTAAAATGAATCCAGCACCTTGGCTTTCAAAAAGTACTGTATTTCCCATGAAAGAGAGAGAGAGACATAGTCTAAAACAAATGGAAGCAAGTTAAAACCATAGCTGACCATCAATAACACAAAAGTCTCAGAAACACCACTAAAAGTCAAACTGAGAATGATAAAATGTACTATATTAATATACAGGCAGAAAATTACAACAAACCCATAGCTTTCTCAACTGCCAACAATCAGCTGACAAAACACGGTACACCAACAAAACCTACACCTACTTCATCTGGTCATATTCACAGCATAGCCAGTGAATTTAACATACACTTCATCTAAACAGTAACCTCTCTTTATTAAACCCTAAGGACAGGCAGACATAAGTTCTTCTCCTCCCTTGTTAGCCCCCAAAACAGTTGCACTCAAACCAGTCTCAGTTTCTTCAATCCAAAAACTTTTACTAGCCTTAAAACCTACCATCCTTACCCATAATAACATATCATCTGAGTACTTAAAAATTGTTGCTGATACCCTAGCTTTTCCTATCTCTATCCTGACCCTATGGAAAAGGTGCTACATTCCTCATATCCATAAGGGTGGAAACTCAAATGAGGTTTCCATCTTCAAGCTTATAGCCATCTATTTGCACTCTGAAAAAGTCTGGAGCATTCTGGAGAATTGTACTCAGTCTCATCTCCTCAACTTTCTCATTGACAATTGCCTCCTTTCCTCTACACAGCATAGTTTCTGTGGATCTATATTATATGTTCAAAGAGACTTTTATTCGAACATATAATCATCTACCCCTAAAGAGTGAATGCTCTAAAGCACGAACTGCCACATCCACAAATTTTTTCCTCGGGAAAAATTCACAGGGCCGTACACAAAATACAAACTTCAAATACCTAATCAAGTAGGGGGCTTCAGCCCCACACCCCCTATTGTGGGCGGCTGTGCCTCCCACACCCTCCCAACTAAATATACCAACTCCAAGATCGCTCTACTTTGGAGAAAAGAGCAATTCTCGATAACGACCAACTGAATTTTTTTCCTGGAGAAAAAATTTGAGGACGAGGCCGTTCACTCTTTAGAGCGTTCGCTCTTTAGGGGTTGATGAATATATGATTGTAGAAAAGTCTTTTCAAACATATAATATAGACGCGTTTCTGCCCTTTTCATAGTACATGTACAACTCTCCTTAGTTTTATAACATTTGTTAATCAATAACAAAACTCTTGGAACTTCATCTCAGCTGTTTTCCTAGACTTATCCAAAACCTTCTACATGGTATCCCACAACAAATTGCTTCAAATACTAGTTTGCCTAGAATACATATAAATGTCACTGTCTTGTTTGTCCAGATGCCTCTCAAATAGGCAACAGGCAGTAAAATTCCAAAAGGACATATCCTCTTTCCTTCCTGTAACAGTGGGTGTCCTTCAGTGATCCATTTTAGGTCCTCTGTTATTTAATATATTCATTGATGATCTTCACCTAACTTCTGAACAAGCTACTGTCATACAGTACACAGATGATTCAACAATTATTTGTTTTGCTAAAACCATAGATAAATTAAAATAACTCTCCTATAAGTCTGTTTCCACCATAGAGGCCTGGCTGCCTGATAAACAGATGGTCTTTAAACCAAAAAAACACAACTGATCCTACTTACCTCAAAATATTCAACTGATTACAAAAATAATTTCAAAAACGCTTCCTTTAACAACACCAGCATAGAACTAGTAAGTTAAACTAAGCTTTTAAGAGTTACTATTAACAAAAGCTTAACATTTGATTGTGACATAAAACAAACAGTGAAAAAAAAAACACCCACCAAAAGATATGTGCACGCTGTACAGTAAAACAATACCTCACAGAGAATGACAGAAGAAGAAAAAGTAAATCTCAATCCCTGTACATCTCCCATTCTGATGAACTTACAATGCACTCAACTCTCACTCTTGGAACAGGACTATAATAAGATGGTGACATTTCCTGATAGTCATCATTATAGGGCACATCAAAAAAACTTCAGTGGTTAGAGCTAAATCATTACCTTAAACTTTGCAGCTAGTCACCTCCTGTAATGTCATCTGTTATCCAGAGAGATGCCCTAATTTGAAGAATATTCTCCCAAGTTATAACCTAAGTAGACAGCTGAGATCCACTGACAAAATGTTATTAACTTTTACAAAAGCAATCAGCTTAGCTAGTGACTCTATGTACTCTTCTTTCCTGGGCAAAATTTGGAACTCGTTTCCGCTCACTCTAAGAAACACTATAACATCATCTCTTTTAAGGCATGTGCAAAAAATGCTTAAAGGTTATCTAGCTCTGTACATGCACAACTCCTAAATGATCAATGTCCTGACACTTACTTTTCCTATTTTTTCCAAGCACTATACTGCTAATTATTAAGCTGAAATCTCCTCTTTGTCCTCTAGCTCTCCTTCTTCTTCATTCTACCTATTTAAAAATTCTTCCTCACGTCTTGATACTAATCCTACATTTTATCCTTTTCTGTCTCTTTCCACCATGTTAATTTCTGAATATGTTTCATAGCTATTTAGATGCTGCTGCTGCTGCTGCTATAAATTAATGATGCAGTAAAAAACATCAGCAAACAGGATAAATGGTTCACTAAGTCCACAAGTGTAAAAAAATTGTAGCAAAAAGTAGGAATGTGAGCCAAACCACAGCAACAGTTTTAAGCATACGTAGCTATTCAGCACAAAACAGTCCAAAGTGTTCAAAGTGTTAAAGCTGTTGCTGTGGTTTGGTTCACATTCCTACTTTTTGCTATAAATTAATGATACTCAGTTTAAATGTTGTATATTTGTTCATTACATGTATATGTCTGTTTACTGTGTTCTTTATGAAATGTTGGAATTTTTTCTGTAGTTTTCTTTTTTCCCAGGCCTCCATTGAAAAGAGGTAGCTTTATGCCCAGTCAGGCTAAACAAATACAATAAATAAATAAATAAAGCAAGCCCATTAGCACTTACTTCTCAAAAGACAATTTCTCATCTTTTATCGTTTTTTGTTACATTCACAAGAAAAGACAGCAAATCAGAAGATCAAGCACACTTCAAAATATTCCCTTTTCTTTAACATTCAAAGAGACAAAAGTTGTCACACATCCTCAATCCATGAAAATAACTGATTGATTGAAGATGAACAATAGAAAGAGAAAGAAAAAAAATGTTATATCTTTAACTGTTCCCTATAGCTCAGCATTATAGTTCAGCAAATTCTAGAAACTTCCCCTTCTGTCTACCTTTGTCAGGAACAAGCAACTTACCATGAAAATCAGTAAGACAAAAGCTATGCTGGTTAGTGCAGCCTCTTGTGGGCAAGCCTGCATCAGGATGCAGTGGCAGTGGCACAAGAGGTAGCACACTCACCTTCAGTGCAGAAAGCTGTGGGTTCTACTCTTGTACCAGGTAGCTTGATTGCACACTGCAGTGCGACATAAGGGGTGTGTTGCACTCCTGAGTGTGTCATCTTTGTGATAAGATATTAAACTGAGGTTCTATCTGCTTTAGACTGTGGTAACTCAGCTGGAAATAAAAAATCACATGGCACCTATTGAAAAAGAGTAAGGGTCCTTTATTTAACAAAAAATAAAAAAGATGTTTACATATTTACATAATGCTCATATTTGCAGGCACATATACCCATTTCTATTTTTTACTACTGATCACTTTTCTTATAACATCCTCATTGCTATTCTTCCATAATTGACCCCCACTCCTTCTTCCATAACCATAATCTATTTTTTTGTAATATATCTCCTAAAATCTATTTCCCATTAATCAAAGTTTCATTCAGTCTTTCATTCCAAATAACTTATATTACATGAAACTGATACTTATCTACCCTTCTGGCATATTCATAATCATATCCATATGTTTATCTAAATTCTTTACATCATTAATATTCTCAAAAATGATTTTCTTGTCACATATTCCAGAGTTTCACAGCTCTTTTACATTTAAAAAAAAATCATGCTGTGTTGTCACTTTCTCCCCACATAGTCAACACACTGTTTCAACGTTCCTTTTTTATGGCATATTCCTCTTTACTGGTAACTTCTTTATTATCACTCTCCATAGGAAATAATGGCACTCTACTGACTTGGTACACCATTTTTCCTTTCTTTAATGGCTTTAATCACTCCTTCTCATAAATTTTCCCATGGATTTATATATTAATATTGTTTCAACACATTATTATACCACATCCTAGTGTCTTTCTCTATATAATCAATATTATTTTCCATGTTAGTATTTTTTTTCATAACTTTTAATTATTTCATTTACACATTATTTTTCTCTATTTCTTATTCTCATCATCTCCCAGAATGGTTTGTACTTATATTTAAACCTGCTCACTATTAATTTTTCATTCTCGTCCTTTGCACGTTTTAATACTCTATACAAGTTTAAAGAAGCAGAATAAACAAATAGATTTAGTAACCTCAACCCCCCTTCATCTTCATTCATCTAGAACATATCTATTTTCACTGGGTTTGATCTTAAACCCCGTATGAGAAAAAAACACCAACTGCAAAATTTCCTTTTTGTATTTTTCTGGAATTAGATAAACATTTGAGTTGTATGCTGTTTTTCCCATCAATACATTATTCACTAGATAAACTTTTTTCCTGAATGCTAATCTACATATCCCCTACAGAATACCAATTCTTTCATTTGTTTTTACCAAACCCTCCCATTACTTTATGACTGCATCATTTTCACTAGTTTTACCCCTAACAAAGATACTTAATTCATTGCAAAAACAACCTCCGAGTTACACCACATCACATGAACCCTTACTTTTATCTTTATTCAAGATCATTCCAATTTCCTGTAAATATCCATTCAGACAAACCAGCACTTCCACTCATATTTTGTTCTTAGCAACTACAAGTATATCATCTGCATATGTCAAAACTACTGGTATCATCACCTCCTTTTCATAGGTTCATAGGTGTGTACTAGGCTAATGGCCCTGGAGCCTTTATAAGCCTAGCCCATAGGATTGCCCTGGCATCATGCCACCTGACCTTAGTTCACAGTGCCTCTGTCAAGTTGAGCCACTGGAGTGATCCCCGGGGTGAATTTTCTATTTTTCATCCACTCATCAGGATTTCTCTTGAAGAGGACCATAACTTCCAAGTCTTGAACCCAGGACCATGTGCATTACAATCACAGCAATATACCTCTCCACCATCTGAGCTTTTGCAGCACATATTTAGCATCTTTCATTTTACAAGCTGTGTCACTTACCATTGTATTCATTACCAGTGCAAACAATACTCCATCTATGGGATATCCTTGTCTTATACCAGACTTCATGCATATTTCTTTACTCAGCCACCCATTCACTAACAGTTTCACTCTATTGTATTGGCATACTGATATACACATTCTTCTGTTTCTATTACCTATCACATACTTCTCCAAAACATCCAACAAGGCATCATTTTCTACTGTATCAAATGCCTGGCTAATATCATCTACCATAAGTTTTTCATCCTCCCTTTTACTTATAATATCATCCACAATTTCTGTCACAACTAATAACAGTCCTTGACATCCCTTGCCTTGTATACCATATATGACATCCCTTGCCTTGTATACCATATATGACATCCCTTGCCTTGTATACCATATATGACATCCCTTGCCTTGTATACCATATATAACATCCCTTGCCTTGTATACCATATATGACATCCCTTGCCTTGTATACCATATATGACATCCCTTGCCTTGTATACCATATATGACATCCCTTGCCTTGTATACCATATATGACATCCCTTGCCTTGTATACCATATATGACATCCCTTGCCTTGTATACCATATATGACATCCCTTGCCTTGTATACCATATATGACATCCCTTGCCTTGTATGCCATATATGACATCCCTTGCCTTGTATGCCATATATGACATCCCTTGCCTTGTATACCATATATGACATCCCTTGCCTTGTATACCATATATGACATCCCTTGCCTTGTATACCATATATGACATCCCTTGCCTTGTATACCATATATACTTTCTTCCATAATATCCCTCATCCTTCCTTCCATTCTTCTCTGTATTATTCAAATAAAAAATATAATCTGTGTTATTCGGTATGATGGGTTTCTTATTTTTTATTTCACTTTTCTCATTTTTCTTCCATGTAAATTTGAATATCATAACTCTTCATAAACAATGCTGTCCTTCAGCCATTCATGCAGTACATTTACAGAGCACTCTCATTGCCAATTCATTGAATTCTTGTGCATTCTATACCCTATACCATTTGGGCCTGATAATGAAGCAACATTTACTTCCATAAGTATTTCATCCAATTCATTAATAATAATAATTTAGTTTGCAAATTATTCTTTAACTTATTCTGGAATTTTTTGTACTTTCCATTTTCTCTCATTTTCCTTCTTTTTCCTCTTAAATGTATTTATACATGCTGTACTACAATTCTCATAATTTGCTCATGTTCTTTTTTCCTTTCCTTTTACATTTGTCATTTTCCTCATTATACTAATATGCTCTTTTACTATTTTACCCAAATATGGTAATACCTCCCCCCTTTTCTCTTGTAAATAATATCTCTGACAAAATAGCAATGCCTTGATTTTTCTCAGTTTATTTCTTTTTCTGTATCATAATACTCTCTTGTATTATTCTCTAAATTCTCTAATACGTTTCGATATATGTTCCATTACTTCGCTTTCTCATCCTTTCTTACATGATTTTACCATTGAAATAAACGCTTTTTATACTTCAGTCTACCATTTAGTCTAGCCTTTATAGAAGTCCTTCATGGTTATATGATCCTTCCATAACTGCAATACTTCCCATTTTCCAATGTCATCCCATAATTTCTAATTTATTCATTTTATTCCCCTTCTTCCCATCACCTCCATCCATATTGCTAAATGGTCTGAAAATCCAGTCACAAGTGTATCACCATCTGCTACCCCCAGGCCTTCTGATAATACAAAATAATCAATTTCAGATACAAGTGGCCTCTTCTATAAGTTCATTTACCTTTGTTTCACACTGCTAATTTGCCACATTTTATCACTTCATGTATTTTTTTATATCTTTCCCTTTCATTTTGCATTTTCCTCTTAAATCACAATTAAATTCCCCTGCAATTATTTAATAATTTATTTATATTTGTTTAACAGGGCAGTGTACTGATCTTACATGGACCATTGCAGGCAGAGCCCGATTCAATTGGATCACATAAAAATTGAACTAGACATAATTACAGATGCAAGGATGTGATAAAAAATACATATACATACTTCCATTTGCAAGAATATGTTACAACATTTAGTTCAAGCAGCAGCTAACAATGTGGGACTACAGATGGAAAAATTGAATTATGCTTAGCAGAGCTTTCTGGGTAACATGTAGTAATAATGACTGTGATGGCTTACCCTACAGGGGTAGCAGCATATCATAATATAGAGAGGTATGAAGACATTAGAAGAGGCAAGTGGGAATAGTTGCAAGAAAGGATACCATGGAGAGAAGACAGAGAAAAGATGAGGGAGGCATGCAAAGGGAAAAGAATTAGAAAGGAGAAGAAGTACAAGAGAAATACAAAGAAAAGAGGGAAATAGGATGAATTGCAAGTAGTAAGTAAGGTGATGACAAGATGAATTAAAGAAGGAGGAAACAGGGATAAAAGTGTGTGGCTGAGACCTGCAGGGTTCATGTAACATGACCTGAATAAGTGTAGTCGCACTTTCCTTGGGTGAAGAGATGTTCCTTCACCTGTTGCCTAAAGTCTGAGTCCTTTTGGACGTCTCGGATTGAGAGACAAAAGGAGTCCCATAGTTTAGGTGCTATGATGAAGAATGCACAGTTAATGCAATAAAGTTTACTTTTGGAGTTAGTAGGGTGGTTTGAAAGGGGTGGGTTGAAAGTGAGAGATACCCCCTGAGATCATATGTGGGCATTTTGTGAAAAGTTTATGAGCGAGAAGGGATGATGTTTTAGGAGAAAGGACTTTTTGAATTACTAATGCTAGTAGGAGGTTGGCTCTTAAATGTACTGGGAGCCATTTACCCCTGGCGAGATTTAGGCAATGGTGCTCATCATTGGGGGATTTAGTAATGAACTGGCAGATTTTATTGGAGATGGTTTGTAAGGCTGTGAGATTTTTCCCTGAGTTTGCAGTTATAATGGGTAGTCCATATTCTAGTTGAGATAAGAGTATTCCTTTGCCTATGGCAACTTTGGCTGGCTTGGACAGAAGAGGTGATAGCCTATTCTCTTAGAACAGTTGTCTTTTTTTTGCATGTGTTTTGAATGTGTAGATGAAAGTTTAGAGATTGGTCCAACAAAATGCCAAGGTATTTGAAGGATCTTGTAGTATCTACTGTGATATTAATATTATGAAAGCTGCGTGCTTTGGTTATTTTTTGTTTTTGTTTTTGAGGGATTGAATATACGTTTCTGGTCTATTAATCACTGGTTGAGGGTTTGGAGGTCATCTTAGAGCCAAGTTTATATAACAGAGTGGGATTTGTTTGAATTGTAGACAACCATGTCATCTGCACAAAGAATAAGAGGTATCTGAATGATCAGATAGGAGTTTGTTGATAAATATTTAAAATATCAGAGGGGCTAAAGTGGAACTCTGGAGTATTACTTTTATAATAGGAGCTGTTTCAGAGGTGGTGGTGCCTATTTCCACATTGAAAGATCTCTTGGTGAGGAAGTCTACAGACTGAGGTTTTGCATCATTATTAATGCCTGTTTCAGTTAATTTGCCCAGTAGTAAATTATGGTCAGTTAAATCAAAGGCTTTTGTGAGGTCAATAAAGACAGCACTTGTCAGGTTGCCTTTGTCCATATTGGAAAGGATGTCATCTGTGAGGGAGTAGAGATCTGTTATGGTGCTGCGTCCAGACCAGAATCCATGCTGCTTCCTAGATAGATGAAGGTATTAATTTAAATAAGCAGTAATTTCATTTTTTTTCTAGTATTTTACCTAAGTGGGAAGCATTAAAATCTGACAGAATTGTGAAGTAGAAGTTGTCTTGTGTAGTTTTGGAACAGTACTGACTATTGCTGTTTTTCATATCTGCAGCATAAACATATTAGTAAAGGAGAGGTTGTATATGTGAGTGAAGATGGGAGATGAAGTCCTTACAAGATTAATTAATCAAGGGACTAGGTTATCTGAGCCTGAGGGAGTATCCTAATTGCATTTGATCCAATTGTATTTCAGTCCCTTTAATTCTAATCTTTTTGAAATAGAATAGTGGAATGTAAAGGGTGAAGAGGGTGGCTATGCATGTGGTAGGATTGTGTTGTTGATGTGTGGCAGTTTGCTGAATTCATTGAGTAAGTCAGTACATGCCAGTTTGTATGAGGTGGTGTTAGAGGGGTTCAGGGGAGTGAAGCTGTGTTGTGTTTTTTTACCAGTCAGCGGGTTGATTTCTTTCCAGAACCTTTTATGTTTAGCTAAAAGTGAAATTTGTTTGTTTTGGTAGTGCTTGTTTTTTGTCTATGGATGGATTGCTTGGCATAGTTGCGTAGTGAGATACACTTGGCTTGGGAATCTTTGGAGGAGTTGCATTTCCAATTGTGCCATGCTTCATCATGCAATTTGAGGAGGTGCTTGAGATTGTTAAATACCATTCAAGTTTATGAGTTCAAAGTAGCCTTTGTACTAATGGAAATAATTTGTTTTATAAGTGAAGCAGGATAATGGTAAGGTTGTTAGGTGCTTTATTTGTGTCTTTTATGGCAAGTAAGTGAGACCAATCAAGGCTGGCAAGGTGTTTTTTAAGATCAGTGATATTCTGAATGGTTAGGGGTCTGAAGGTGATAAGCATATATTTATGGTTTAACATTAGATTATATACTGAGAAAGTTATGGGACAATGATCACTGAAGGAGGGTGCATGTATGCTGAGGTTAGATATCATTGTAGGATTATTAGTTATTACAAGATCTAGTAAGATGTGCTTATTGGATTGAGGGTTTAGTCTAGTGGCTTCAGCATGATTTGGGTAAGATGTAAGCTGGCTAGAAGTTCCGACATATCAATGTTTTTTGATCCTAAGTAATTAAGGTTAGAGTCTCCAAGAATGATTAGATTACAGTTTTGGGAGCTTTGGCATATGTTTGTTGGATGAGGGTATTGAATTTTGGTAGTGAGGCTTGTGGCAGTAGCTATGTACTGGCTATAATAAGAAGTTTTTGGCTGTGTGATGGGAATTTCAGAAGAATCTGGTTAGGATCCGATTTTGAGTTTTTGCTAGCTTGTGCAACAATCGCTGGGTTAAGTTTATTTTTGAAGAGAATCAATGCTCCCCCCAAAGTTTTTTGCTTGGTCTTTAATTTTGTAGGTATGCCTAGTTTGGTGTGAGGTGGTGAAGACAAGGAGGTGTTGGGTTTCAGTGAATTTTCTGTCATAGCTATAATGTCAAGATTATTTTGTATGGTAAAGGCATTGATTTTAGTCAGTTTTGCTATTGATACAATGGGTGTTAAAGAGTGAGCAGGTAATATGGTATCTATATCACTTTTTCAACTCACTTATGATTGAATCCCTATTTGTCGGACACCTATTTATCAAAGCTGCCAATTGTCGAACAGAGTTTTCAGCAAAAGTATGTCTAGGACAAACCAATGGTAGGCCACCCTAGCGACTGTGAACAGAATCATAAAACTTAACACCTACCCAGGTGGGGGGGTTATGCCCCCACACCCCCCTGATGTGGGGGACTATGCCCCCAATACTCCCTAACTAAATATCAAAATATACCAACTATGAGATTGTACTACAGTGGGGAAAAAAGGCTAATTTCATATGGTGGCCAGCCATTGGTTTGCACTAGGAAATCAAAACTCTGTTCAGTGATTGGCAGCTTCAATAAATCTGTGTTCAATGAGTAAGGGTTTGATCATAAGTGATTTGGAAAACTGATATAAACCCAGTAATATGATGCTGTTTATTGGTTTGAATTACAATTTTCATGTTAACCATCACATAGCCTAATATTTGAAACAGATTCTCTTTCCTTGCTAGTTATATAGCATACAACGCTATCACATCTACAACAGTTACCCTTCCAATAATTACCAGTGTTACATCTAGTATTTCACAGTTTTTTACACAAGAGTCACTCCATAACAGCATTCCTAAGTTCCATATTATATTTCCACCTCACAAATGTTTCTCTTTGCAGTCTTTCTTCACTTGTAAGGAATTTTACATTTTCTAACAGAATAACATCCACATTCACTTAACACACTATTCAGTATCCCTATCCCTCTTACAGTGTTAATAACACCATTCACATTTACTGAAACTACACTAAAATTGTTGCTTTTCCTTATTTTTAAGTTCAAGGGAAATATTTTTAAATTTTCATTTTCTTATTTTTTTTTCCTAATTGAATATTTTCCTGGGTTTATGTGCAAATACTCCTTGATCCTCAGAATCTGATTTTTCAATGGCTAGAACTTCAAAAAAAATTATTAATATTCTGACCTGTCTTCCTGCAGGCACTCTACAATTTTTTCCCCTCCATATTTTTTCTTTGTTTACAGTTTCGTCTTCGACTACCCCCCCCCCCCAGCCTCTTGTCCTCTTTGATTGCATATGTTTTCTTCCCTTTCCCCTTCTTTTTCATATTTTTTCTTTTTTTACATTTTCGTCTTTGACTAACTCCCCCCAGCCTCTTGTCCTCTTTGATTGCATATGTTTTCTTCGCTTTCCCCTTCTTTTTCATTACTTACTCTTTGCTCCTGACAAAACAACCAAAAGTGTCTCTTTTTACACAATGTGCATTCAGGCACACAACTCTTGATGTATGTCCTTACTTCCCACACTGGTTACATTGTACCATGGTACAGTCATTAATTAAATGAGAAAAGTCCCCGCAAAAGAAACATGATTTAGGCTGGCCAATTTATCTTAATGACCATCTATGGCCAGTCACAAAAATAACACTTGGTAATTGTTTCATCATCATTTTTGTTTCACATTTCAAAACCACTTCCAACCTCCACCCTCTGTTACATAAGCTTCTCCCCTCTCTACCTTTAACAATGTTATCAACAGCCATGATATTATCAACAGTTTCACGCAGACCCTGCATGCATTGTCTAACATTGTCTTCTTCCAGTTCCTCAGTTCTAAACTACAAAGTAACATTTTTTTAAACATTTATGTTACTACCAGAAAACAAATAATTATTCCACGGATAAATGTCCTTCTTTTTGCTACACATTTCCAGAAATTTCATCTGCAGTCCATCAGTTTCAAATATTAAGTCACAAAAGTCTCTATCCCAATATGTATAAAAGACTGAATTTCTTGAGCTTTAAAACCCAGAACAGTTATAGTGTTATCACCTTTTCTGATGTCCAAAGTCAGACATTTTTTTTTTTGTGGAAACATGAGATTTTTCACGACAAACTTTACCTGCAGCCAATGCAAAGGACAGAACATTGTTTTGTTTCTAAAATAAAAGCTAATTATTATAGAATGTGAGTTGCTAATACTGTTCCATATAATATTTATGTGTTTTAGATACAAAATCATTCGTTTATGCAACTGTTAAAGGAAGCTTATGAAATATTTTTTCTCATAAAATCTTTGGACATTTTGCATTTTTTCATTTTTTCCTAGTATGTAAGTTCCCAAATAGGGGCTACCCTGTGCAAATATGGACAGGTGGTAACCCTAAACAGTTGTCAAACATTCTATCTGTCTATTACAGTGTCACTTATTTTTTTTTTATTCTCACAACTGGTCTTCTCTTCTTTTAAAAAATAGTTTTACTTAGAGTTTGTTGCTGCCCTCCTTTTTTGCCAGCTCTCACTGCTGCGTATGTTTGTTACTGCATTATCTAATGCCACAAAACCAGACCCCTTCTCAGTTTGTTGCTGTTTTCCTCTTCTTCTTTCTGTCACTGCTGCATATGTTTTAACTGCTGCATTCTCTGCTGTCATATCACATTGCTCCTTTTCCACATTACCATCCTCAGCTCTTCTGAAAAAGGTATTTGCCATCTCACCCCATGAACAAGCAGAATTGTCACCTGGATCACCCTGCTCAATTATTTTTAACAGAACATCATTTGTGAGTCTTTCTGACACCAGTTCTGCTATCTGTACCACTTCAGCCAACTCACTTACTTCCTTCTCCAGTGAGACAGCTAAATGCTGCTCATTTGTAACATCTACCACACAGGGCTTTTTGTTTACGTTCTGAATCCATAAAGGCTTTTCCTTCAATGCTTCCAAAATATCAAAGCATATCATACATCATGTAAACTGTTTCCTGCCATCTCTATTTTGAGAACTATACAGCGATAGCATTGTTGCCTCACAGCAAGAGGTTCTCCCATTCGATTCTCGGCTGGAGTGCCTTCTGTGTGGAGTCTGCATGTCCTCCCCATGGTCAAGTGGCATTCGAAAGACATGCGTAGAATGGGCATGCCTTCGTTGAAGGTTGGGCATCGAGCTGGCACCTCAGCACCCGTAAAAAAATATACTGCCAATCATTAGCGGACCGGAGGTCCACTGTGGCGACCCCTAACTGGGAAAAGCCAAAAGAAGAACAAACAAACCAGATCCATACTAAACCACATTGTGGCTGCAGTGACCACTTGCACTGTGACATAAAATGCCGCAACTAAACATTATTCTTTCCTTTCTTCTTCTTACAAGACACTGCTGTTTACATGATCTTTCTTAATTCACAGTGCTGCCACTATTCCCACTGGATGCTCACATAAGATATCTGTCTGGTTTATGCAAGTTATTTACATGATAACTTCTTAAACTACTTTTGGAATTACCAGTACAGCTTCCCTTCCAGTGGCCTCCTAGTTTTCATTCTGTTCACATCTTTTAGTTCTTTTTCCATATAATGCCTCGTCTCCAATTTAATAAAGTTTAATGCTAATATATTTCTGTTTTAGTTTGTGCTACTCATATCACTCAATATCCCTAGTTTTAATTTGTATATGTTTTTGATATATTTTTGTAGCTAGGTTGTCAATGGATAAAAGACTGCTGTAGTCCACACACATTTGCTAAAACAAACAAGCAAATAAACAAACAAACAATCAAATACATAAAGTCTTGTTTCGTCTGAAGATGTGTCAATATTCATTGCCAGGCAGAATTGCAAGGTAGTAATGATCAGCACTTTGAAGAGCGATCACAAATCGGTAACTGATCTGATTTGTATATTAACATCAAATCCCAGCATATCCAAGTATCCCCTTACTCTGAGATTCAGCACTCTTAGTGCTAATGTATATAAGTTGAAAAGGTGTTGGGGACATTGCCATTGTGTCAGGGAGTGTGGAATGTAAATATTCCAGCAAAGTGTTTTTAAAGTGTTACAGAAATATTCACTGTTTGATGCTTTGGTAAGATTGACACTTTTCCGAGTTAATTGCCAATGGGTTTCTGGCACTCAGCCACCACCACTCTTGTCCTGAAAAAATGACTGTCTCTGCCCACATGAAAGAAGTTTCAACCATTTTGACTATCAATATCAGTCCAATAGGAAATCATAAATTTACCCCTGGTTTGGTACATGTGTCCCTAATGGACAGGAGCAGCTTGTGAATACTGTACAAGCCTATATTGTAACTCATAAAATTCTTGGGGTATTGACACATATCAGCAAAAGTTTGGTAAATATGGGGTAAGCTTGGCTTGGCCTAGCAACCACCTATGAACTTGTGAACCTATAAATGCATTATTCCCTTTTTTATCTCTAATTGTCAGAAGGAAGAGGTAAGAATTCATTCTATTCTGTAGATGAAGTCATGCCAGTGAGTAAATACATCAATTGTGGCAGGGTTGGGAGAGGTGATGAGATCTGGCAATGAATTCTATTGAGATTTCATAGGAAATACACATTTTAAATACTCTGTAGAAGATTAACCCAGCCACTGGGGATGCACAAGCCAGTGCATTTCTTTGTGCCGGTCCCAAGCCTGGATAAATGGGGAGGGTTGCATCAGGAAGGGCATCCAGCGTAAAACCTCTGCCAAACATTACTGATGCGGAGAACTTTTCATAATTACATACCGGATCAGTCAAGGTCTGGGTTAACAACAACCGCCACCAGTACTGTTAGCCAACAGGGTGCTGGCAGAAATTGGGCTACTGTTGGCTGAAGAAGAAGAGGAGGGGGAAGGTTAGGAGTGTAGTACTGAGGGTAGGAACTTTGAATGTTGGCAGTATGACTGGTATAGGGAGAGAGCTAGCTGATATGATGGAGAGAAGGAAGGTTGATATATTGTGCTTGCAAGAAACCAGATGGAAGGGAAGTAAGGCCAAGTGTATAGGAGGCGGGTTCAAATTGTTCTATCATGGTGTGGATGGCAGAAGAAATGGGGTAGGGGTTATCCTAATGGAACAGTATGCCAAGAGTGTTTTGGAGGTGAAGAGAGTGTCTGATAGAGTGATGTTTATGAAGCTTGAAATTGATGGTGTAATGATGAATGTTGTTAGTGCATATGCTCCACAAGTTGGGTGTGCTATGGATGAGAAAGAAAAATTTTGGAGTGAGTTGGATGAAGTGGTGGTGAGTGTACCCAAGGGTGAGAGACTAGTGATTGGAGTGGACTTCAATGGGCATGTTGGTGAAGTGAACAGAGGGGATGAGGAAGTGATGGGTAGGTATGGTGTTAAGAAGAGGAATGCAGAAGGTCAGATGATTGTGGATTTTGCGAAAAGGATGGACATGGCTGTGGTGAATACATATTTTAAGAAGAGGGAGGAGCATAGGGTGATGTACAAGAGTGGAGGAAGATGCACACAGGTGGATTATATCGTATGTAGAAGGGCCAGTCTGAAGGAGATTGGAGACTGTAAAGTGGTGGCAGGGGAAAGTGTAGTTAAGCAGCATAGAACGGTGGTCTGTAGGATGATGTTGGTGATCAAGAAGAGGAGGAGGAGTGTGTAAGCAGTGCTTAGGATTAAATAGTGGAAGTTAAAAAAGGGTGATTGTGAAGTGGAGTTTAGGGAAGAGTTAAGACAGGCACTGGGAGGCAGTGGAGAGTTACCGAATAGCTGCGTAACTACAGCAGAACTAGTAAGGGAGACTGCTAGAAAGGTGCTTGGTATGACATCTGGACAGAGGAAGGAGGGCAAGGAGACCTGGTGGTGGAATGAGGAAGTACAGGAGAGTATACAGAGGAAGAGGCTGGTGAAGAAGAAGTGGGATTGTCAAAGAGATGAAGAAAGTAGACATGAGTATAAGGAGATAAGCTGCATGGCAAAGAGAGAGGTGGCAAAAGCTAAGGATAAGGAATGCGGAGAATTGTATGAGAGATTCGACACTAAAGAGGGAGAAAAGGACCTGGCTAGACAGAGGGACAGAGCTGGGAAAGATGTGCAGCAGGTAAGGGTGATAAAGGACAGTGAGGGAAACATACTTACAAGTGAGGAGAGTGTGTTAAGTAGATGGAAAGAGTACTTTGAAGGGCTGATGAATGAAGAGAATGAGAGAGAGAGAAGGTTGGATGATGTGGGGATAATGAATCAGGATGTGAAGCAGATTAGCAAGGAGGAAGTAAGGACAACTATGAATAGGATGAAGAATGGAAAGGCTGTTGGCCCAGATGACATACCAGTGGAAGCATGGAGGTGCTTAGGAGAAATGGCAGTGGAATTTTTAACCAGATTATTTAATGAAGTTTTGGAAAGTCAGAGGATGCCTGAGGAGTGGAGAAAAAGTGTTTTGGTACCTATCTTTAAGAATAAGGATGATGTGCAGAGCTGCAGTAACTACAGAGGGATAAAATTGATCAGTCACAGCTTGAAGTTATGGGAAAGAGTAGTGGAAGCTAGGTTAAGAAGGGAGGTGATGATTAGTGATCAGCAGTATGGTTTCATGCCAGGAAAGAGCACTACAGATGCAATATTTGCTCTGAGAGTGTTGTTGGAGAAATACAGAGAAGGTCAGAAGGAGTTGCATTGTGTCTTTGTGGACTTAGAGAAAGCATATGACAGGGTGCCTAGAGAGGAGTTGTGGTATTGTATAAGGAAGTCAGGAGTGGCAGAGAAGTATGTAAGAGTGGTGCAGGATATGTACAAGGGTAGTGTGACATTGGTGAGGACTGCGGTGGGAGTGACAGATACATTTAAGATGGAGGTGGGATTACATCAAGGATCAGCTCTGAGCCCTTTCTTATTTGCAGTGGTGATGGGCAGGTTGCCAGATGAGATTAAACAGGAGGCCCCATGGACTATGATGTTTGCAGATGACATTGTGATATGTAGTGAGAGTAGGGACCAGGTTGAGGAGACCCTGTAGAGGTGGAGATATGATTTAGAGAGGAGAGGAATGAAGGTCAGCAGGGCAAAACAGAATATATGTGTGTAAATGAGAGGGAGGGTAGAGGAATGGTGAGGATGCAGGGAGTAGAGTTGGTAAAGGTGGATGAGTGTAAGTACTTGGGATCAACAGTTCAGAGTAATGGTGAGTGTGGAAGAGAGGTGAAGAAGAGAGTACAGGCAGGATGGAATGGGTGGAGAAGAGTGTCAGGAGTGATTTGTGACAGACGGGTACCAATAAAAGTGAAAGGGAAGGTCTACAAGAGGGTAGTGAGACCAGCTATGTTATATGGGTTGGAGATGGTAGCATTGCTGAAAAGGCAGGAGTCAGAGCTGGATGTGGCAGAGTTAAAGATGTTAAGATTTGCACTGGGTGTGACTAGGATGGACAGGATTAGGAATCAGTATATTAGAGGGTCAGCTCAGGTTGGACAGTTTGGAGACAAAGCAAAAGAGGCGGGATTGCATTGGTTTGGACATGTGCTGAGGAGGGATGCTAGGTATATTGGGAAAAGGATGCTAAGGATGGAGCTGCCAGGTAAGAGGAAAAGAGGAAGGCCTAAGATGAGGTTTATGGATGTGGTGAGAGAGGACATGCAGGCGGTTGTTATGAAAGAGCATGATGCAGAGGACAGGAAGAAATGGAAACAGATGATCCGTTGTGGCGACCCCTAACAGGAACAGCCGAACGAAGATGATGATGATGAAATACTGTGTTATTGAGGTATCACACTCCACAATCTCCCTGGCAAAGTCAACATTAGGGTGCTGGAAAGGAAACTTCATCATATAGTCTAGTGCTTGATTCAGAGGGACTAATGTAAATTCCATCTTGTCTATCAAAATAGTGAATTGTTTTCTTGCCAATGCACTGATATCAGAGGTGATCATGATAACACTATCTCTATGTTATGTGGGCCTAGAGAAGGAATATGACTGAATACTTTGGGATATCTTGTGGGAGATGCTACAACAGCATGGAGTCTTATGTACACTGCTGAATGCCATAGGGTTTCTGTATCTCAGATGTGAGAGTTGTGTCCATATTCTCAGCAATAAGACATATGTATTCAAGATAGGCATAGGACTGTGCCAACGATGTGTCTTATCCTCCCTCTTGTTCATGCTTTTAATAAACTAGATATTAATGCACATCCAAGGTCTGGGAGGTATACTCATTAAGGATTTGAAGTCTGTTTCTTTGTTGTGTACAAATAATGTTGTATTCGCAGCTTTAAGTGACTAAGCTCCAGCATGCACTGGAGTCAGTCAATGCTAAGAGTGAAGTCTTTGATATAACAATCGGCTCCTAGAGTTGGAGGTCATGCTTATTTCCTGGAAAAAGGATGGTTGCTACCTGCAACTGTGTGAAAAGTAACCACCTCAGGTAGAAATGTTTAGATATATTATGGTCTGTTCATGACAGAAGATAGAGAGGATTAAGAGATTGACCACAGTAGACAGCTGTGCAGTCCTGCAAGTGCTATACCAGAATGTGCTAGTGTTGCAAGACCTGTTTATCAAGAAGCTGTTTCCTGGTTATTCTAAGCCTTCCAAATCAGTTGCACTGTCAAAATTTTGTGCAGTGATAAAGGGAAACATGTGGAAGAAGTGAACATCCTTCACACTGTAATCTGGTCAGTTTGTATGATAGACCAAAGGTTTGGGAATGGTAAAGGATATCGGCCAGGGTTCTTCCAGGTTGTGATAAGGAAGGGGAAGTGGTTTGAGCACTATGTAGATGTGTTACCTCGATGCCTTCCACTAGATGTGGATGCATTCATGACTTTCTGGAGGGAGTCTGTTTGTTAGCTTGCCAGAAATGCCTGGTAATCCCATAGATGAGTTTGTGTACTTTGGCTAAGTTGCATCATGACTGTAAAAATGCAATTAGTTAAAGCAATAGATGCTTACAAACAGATAAATATTCTACAACACTACTCCATGTAATAGACTATTATACTTTGAAGGTTTTTACACATTCAGTGAGATAGACCAAGCCGAATGAGAAAGAGAGAGTGAGGTAGACCATCTGATTTAAATGCTTATTACCAGAAAAAAGACTGACATAGGAAACAACTTTGTACAATACTGTTATTAATTCCACAAATGTAATGGTTGTGTACTAGGATGCCAATAACTGCAGATCTATTTTTGCATGTAGTCTCAGTAGTATTCACCATTTCCCCTGAGAGCCTGGGATCTGAAATGCGAATGTTCCAGTGTTTATCAACGATCTCTTTAATATTATTTGGCCCCTAGTTACAGTTACAGATAAGTCCTGTGATACATTAGAGAGAGAGAGAGAGAGAGAGAGAGAAGGAGAGAGAGAGTCATATTGAGAAAGATAGCCACTGGTGGATATAGATTTACTCTTAAAGCACAGCAGGAATATACTCTGACACTTTATAGTGCAAACTTTGGCTCCCACTGCTCGTTGTCATTAATCTCTTATCTCTCATTGACCCAATCATTCTGTCCTTCTTCTAGCATATGTGGCAGTCAAGGGAAGAAGCACGATCCAATGATTGCATGTTATCGGTTGAGGATTAGGAGTTTTGCAAGTGTTCCTAACACCCATAACACAATGCCTGCAATGTTGATCTAGGTGTGGGTGTATACGTTTCCACAGCACGTACTCACAGTACTCAGTGATACTGCTGGGGATTTGATGAAAGATTTTCACTGCCCTAAATTTCTTATGCAAAATATAAACTTCCATCATTTCACCAGATACTGCTTCTCTGGTAACATTCTGCCAATTATCTCCACTGATATGTGAAGTGACACTGATCACGGTCTTGCATACATCCTTAACTGTCTTCTTCATAACTGGGTCTTTTAGTTGAACAAGGTCATCTGAGTTATAATCAGGACTAGAACCTTCAAACTGCAAAACAAGGTAATAGAATTGTATGTTTTTACCTTGTTTGCTGATCATAGTTAACAGTGCATACAGTGTCTACTATTTGCTTGTTCTGCCTATACGGTTTAGCTAGTTACAGAACTGGCATGGTACACAGCACTTTTATTTGATGCTTTTGTATTGATTATATTATAAGCTTTGCTAGAATCACCTGAGCGTAGGTGCACCTGTGTTTATAAGATGCGCATTGCAAGACAATAAATGGATTATAGGGAATGCAGCAGAGGGGCAGAGGGGCAGAGGGAAGAAGCAGATGGTCCTAAAACAGCACACAGCAAAGAGAAGAGGGATGGGGCATAACAGGTATGATATTATATATATATATATATATATATATATATATATATATATATATATATATATATATATATATTAAGTTATTCAAGGGGCTGTCATTGTTTTGGGTTTTGAAAAAAAATATAGCTTCAGTCTTGTAAGGAATTCACATTCCTGCCACTTAGTCACTGCTGCAATATACTGCTTGTGTGCTCACCGCTCACTCGGGTATTTTTCTCTCGGGTTTCCCCCTTCTACAGCTTCATTTAGACTGAGGAACAAACCTCCCCAAAGAAGAAATCAAGGGATATTATGAAAAATAACCCCCTCCATCTGCACCTTGCTCAGGTATTTTTCTCTCAGGTTTCCCCCTTCTACAGCTCCATTTAGACTGAGGAACATACCTCCCCAAAGATGAAATCCATGGATATTCTGAAAAATAACCCCCTCACTCGGAAATTTTTTTCTCGGGTTTCCCCCTTCTATAGCTTCATTTAGACTGAGGAACATACCTCCCCAAAGAAGGAATCCAGAGATTTTCTGAAAAATAACCCCCTCCATCTGCATCTCACTTATTTATTTTTCTCTCAGGTTTCCCCCTTCTATAGCTCCATTTAGGCTGAGGAACATACCTCCCCAAAGAAGAAATCCAGGGATATTCTGAAAAATAATCCCCTCCACATGCATCTCACTCATTTATTTTTCTCTCAGGTTTCTCCCTTCTACAGCCCCATTTAAACTGAGGAACATACCTCCCCAAAGAAGAAATCCAGGGATATTCTGAAAAATAACCCCCTCCATCTGCTTCTTGCTTGGGTATTTTTCTCTTGGGCTTCCCCTTCTATAGCTCCATTTAGACTAAGGAACATACCTCCCCAAAGAAGAAATCCAGGGATATTCTGAAAAATAGCCCACTCCATCTGTGTCTTGCTCAGGTATTTTTCTCTCAGATTTCCCCTTTCTACAGCTCCATTTAGACTGAGGAACATACCTCCTCAAAGAAGAAATTCAGGGATATTCTGAAAAATAACTCCATCCATCTGCGTCTCACTTGGGTTTTTTTGTCTCTGTTTTCCCCCTTCTACACCTTCATTTAGACTGAGGAATATACCTCCCTAAAGAAGAAATCCAGGGATATTCTGAAAAATAACCCACTCCATCTGTGTCTCACTCAGGTATTTTTCTCTTGGGTTTCCCCCTTCTGCAGCTCCATTTAGACTGAGGAACATACCTCCTCAAAGAAGAAATTCAGGGATATTCTGAAAAATAACTCCGTCCATCTGCGTCTCGCTTGGGTCTTTTTGTCTCTGTTTTCCCCCTTCTACAGCTTCATTTAGACTGAGGAATATACCTCCCTAAAGAAGAAATCCAGGGATATTCTGAAAAATAACCCACTCCATCTGTGTCTCACTCAGGTATTTTTCTCTTGGGTTTCCCCCTTCTGCAGCTCCATTTAGACTGAGGAACATACCTTCTTAAATAAGAAATCCAGGGATATTCTGAAAAATAACCCCCTCCATCGGTGTCTCACTCATTTATTTTTCTCTCAGGTTTCCCCCTTCTACAGCTCCATTTAGACTGAGGAACATACCTCCCTGAAGAAGAAATCCAGGGATATTCTGAAAAATAACACCTTCGATCTGCATCTCGCTCGGGTATTTTTCTCTTGGATTTCCTCCCTTCTACAGCTCCATTTAGGCTGAGGGACATACCTCCCCAAAGAAGAAATCCAGAGATATTCTGAAAAATAACCCTGTCCATCTGCGTCTCACTCAGGTATTTTTCTCTCTGGTTTCCCCCTTTTGCAGCTCCATTTAGACTGAGGAACATACCATCTCAAAGAAGAAATCCAGGGATATTCTGAAAAATAACCCTCTCCATCTGTGTCTCACTCTTTTGTTTTTCTCTTAGGTTTCCCTCTTCTACCGCTCCATTTAGACTGAGGAGCATACCTCCCCAAAGAAGAAATGCAGGGATATTCTGAAAAATAATACCCTCGATCTGCATCTCACTCGGGTATTTTTCTCTCAGGTTTCCCCCTTCTACAACTCCATTTAAGACTGAGGAGCATACCTCCCTAAAGAGGAAATCCAGAGATATTCTGAAAAATAACCCCCTCCATCTGTGTCTCACTTGGGTATTTTTCTCTTGGGTTTCCCCCATCTACAGCTCCATTTATACTGAAGAACATACCTCCCCAAAGAAAAAAATCCAAGGATAGTCTGAAAAATAGCCCCCCTCCATCTGCGTCTTGCTCTGATATTTTTCTCTCGGGTTTCCCCCTTTTACAGCTCTATTTACACTGAGGAACATACCTCCCCAAAGAAGAAATCCAGGGATATTCTGAAAAATAATCTCGTCCATCTGCGTCTCGCTCTGGTATTTTTCTCTCGGGTTTCCACCTTCTACAACTCCATTTAAACTGAGGAGCATACCTCCTCAAAGAAGAAATCCAGGGATATTCTGAAAAATAACCCCCTCCATCTGTGTGTATGTGCAGTACTTTTTGTTAAAGCTTATTTTTTAAGGTGTTTGTATTGCTAACCCACGGCGTGCACACTAGTGGTTCTGCAGCAGTCCCTTTTACCAACCCTCTGCCCTCCAGCTACTTCACTCCCTGCAATAGGTAGATTCTGCACTTTACTTTTTCAGGAATGCCAGTAGGCAGCAATATATTCCCACTCATTGTATTAGACAACTTTCAATACTTTTTCCCTGCTTCCCTGCAGCTCTAAGGCCTGTTGTCCTTTCTTATTGTTTTTTGCACAGTTGTCATACCTGTTCAATTCTCCTTGAATTAGACCAAACCTTAACTCATAAGTAACATACCTCTGAGCTTGTCAGTATCTTTTCAGTGCTCAAGAGTACCTGTATCACTGATTGTTTTTGTTGGTCTCTTCTGCTCATTCCTCCTTCTCATCTCTGCTCGCTCCATTCGCCCTTCGGGCTCACTCCGCTCCCCTACCCTGACCCCAGTTCCCACCTGCCCCTAGCACCTCTACACTTATAACCCCAAAACCACACCTCTTCTAGCATTTAGCCTATCTGAACAATCCCTACCCACCTCCTCATCTACTAACCACTCCTGTTTCCAATACCCAGGACCCTCCCCTTACCTATTCCTACCTTCCCTCCTGCATAGTATAACCTTACACTACCATGCAAATCAGACCTACACATACTCTACCATTAATATGTCTACCTTTCCTCCTCTAATACCTACTCTATCTTAACAGACTACCTGACCTTTCTTACTCCCCTCTCTGTCATACAACTTCAATATAGGCCTTAAAAGACTCCCACCTCTCAACTTATATCTCTCCTCACCTCTATTACTATAATGACTCTCCTCTTTATTAGAAAGATTCTTCCTGATATCTGTAATATAGTCCCAATACCTCACAATCCATACCTCTCCAGCTACCCTGCTCTCAACCCCAACTCCAAAGAATCTAAAGACCATGCCTCCTTCCTACTCCAACTAATCTCTGTCCTCCTCTCTGGTGACATACATCCTAATCCCGGAACCTCAGACAACCATGCTTCTAACCCTAACTTGTCTTCTTCACCCTCTCACCATAAATCTCTCCTTTTTGCTACCATTAACGCTCAAGGTTTATGCAATAAATTTCATACCTTTCATGCCTGGCTGTCCCATTACCACACTGACAGCCTCTCTATCACCAGAACATGACTAAAATCCCACATAAAAGATTCCAAAATTACCCCTCCCAACTACAAGATCATAAGAAATGACAGAACTCTAAAGAAAAGTGGTGGAGTAGCCCAACTTTTCTCTTCCTCCCTAACAGTGACACCCTTTACCAAACCTATTCTCTAATTCACAACAGTTGAACTTACCCTGGCCCTGCAAAAAAAATAATAACCACAAAAACATATGTATAGCTGCCTTTTATATTCCACCAGGAAATTACATCCCAATTCTTGAAGATATCCTCTCTTAGCCCTCATCCAATATAAGCAATGAAACTATGCTTCTAGGTGATGTAAATATAAACTGGACTTTTATTCAATCACCTACATCACCTCAGAATATAAACCTATACAACTACACCCAAATAATTACCTCTTCTACCAGATTTAATAAAGATAACAACTCCAGTAGTATTTTGGACTGGATATTACTTTCTCACCCCAACTCCATTTCTGACAACGGCATCCTACCCGACTCCCTCAGTGATCATCTCCCTGCCTTTGCTCATCACTAGCCATCCTCCCTCCATCTTCACCACAACTATACCACAACTAGTACCCTAAAAAACTTCAACCCTCTAGCTTTCTCTGACTCACAAAAACATATGAATTGGAACCCTGTAAAAACCCTCCCTCTTAACGACACTGTTACATGCTTCAATACTACATTCAATAACCTACCAGATAGCCTCACTCCCCCCAGAACTAAAAAAATCAAAACCAAATACACCCCTTGGCTAACTAAAGCAACTATTACACTCATGCATCTTCAAAATAAATCTTGGAAGCATTACCATAAATCTAAAACAACTAACACCCTTACTGAGTATAAGCAGCTTTGTAATAAAGTGAAAAAACAAATTCCTTTAGACCAAAAGTCCTACTATTCCAAGCTTCAAAACAATCATAGATCCAACCCCCCCAAATTTTGTAACAGTGTATGTGCTCTCCTCTCTCCTGGCAAAAAAAAAACAATCCTTGCTCTGACCCTACCTCTCCAGTAGCTACCCAATTCAACTCTTTCTTTATTGATTCAATAGCCAAGCTCACCACATCATTCTCCAATAACACTTCTACTCCACCCTCATCCCACACCCTCAACTCTAGTCCCACTGACATCAACACTACTCATCTCCCCTCTTTACCATACAACTCATCTCTCTACACACCATAAAAAAGTCTACTAAAACTAAAACCGTGCTCTCATGCCCCAGACAACCTTCCATCTAACTTTCTCAAGCTAGCTGCCAATGGCATAGCCATTCCCATCACCATACTTATCAACCATTCAATCCAAGAATCCTATGTACCCCTCCACTGGAAGGAAGCCTTCATCATTCCACTCCAAAAAGGAGGCAGCAATACTGAAATCTCCAACTTCTGTCCTATTGCCATCCTGTCCCCTATCTCAAAAATCCTTGAAAAATGCATACACTTGCAACTCATTCCCTGCCTCCTAGACAATCAACTTCTTTCTCCAACTCAACATTGATTTAGACCTGGACATAGTACTACTACTGCCCTTCTGTCCTTCCTTGACATCATCAACTGCACCAGAGACTCTGGCAACATTCTTCTAGATTTATCAAAGGCCTTTGATACTGTTTCCCACAACCTTCTCTTGTTCAAACTCTCTCTTCTCAATCTCTCTCCCCCTCCTCTATTAACTGTTTTTCCAGTTACCTTTCTAATAGACACCAAGCTGTCAAGTAGAACAATGGTACCTCTTCCTTCCTTCACACTCCAACAGGAGTTCCACAAGGCCCAGTACTGGGTCCCTTACTTTTTAACATCTTCATTAATAATTTTCATCAGTGCATTCCTAATACGAACCTTGTCTAATATGCAGATGATTCCACCATAATTTGCTATGCTCAATCTTTCTCTCTCCAAACTCATGCAACTAACACAAAATGCCTTCTATTGTACCATGTCTTGGATTCTGAATAATCACCTTGCTCTCAATGCATCCAAAACCAAAATCATGATGTTTACCCCATCTAAAAGCACCTCTATCTATAAAAATTTCTTCTCCATAGTCAGTCAGAATACGATTCCCATTGAAATAGTCTCCTATACAAAACTTCAGGTATTATCATTGATGAACATTTAAAGTTTGACATTCATATACAAACTAGTATTAAGAAAACACACCAAAAGCTTTTAATGCTGTATCATCACAGTCATTATCTCACTCCCTCATTCAAACATATACTCTCTATTTCCAACCTCATCCCCTCTCTCTTGTATGGAGCCCCTCTCTTCACCAACCTTCAACCCTCCCTAAAGTCAAAACTGTCATACTGCTACAATAATATCTCTAAGTTTGCTACTGGGACCAAATCTTCATCCTTCCACTGTAATGCACTCCACTCCTTGAACTGGCTGGAACTCCCCCACTATCTCTCTTACATTCAACTGTTAACTGTTCACAAACTCATTTTCAAAGCCTCTAACTGCCCTTCCCTCTCATCCATACTCACCTTGCATCATCCTGACAGACTACTCCAGTCCAGTAACCAGAACCTCCTCAAAGTGTACAAACCCTTTGATGCACCTGGGCAATTTCTCCTGTCTTTCTCCCTCGCTCGTCTATGGAATTCACTTCTCTGCTACATTCAAATCACCCCAAACCACTTCAAGACCATGCTACATTCCCATCTCTCTTCTCACTGGGAATGCTCATGCTATCACCACACCTGACTCCCTCTATATCATTTCTGCTCCCCCATCCTTTTTTTTTCCTTCTTCATAACTCAGGCTATTCACCTTTCACTGTTCTACTGTCTTCCTCTAATTCTTCCTACCTCTCACTTCATGAAACTTTGAGTACATAAATGCCTGCACTACAAATTATACTTATGAACTCCAAAATACTTATATTTTAATTTCATTCAATGCTTTGTTACAACACCTTGCTCAAATGTTATTATTCTGTCTTCTATACTACCATGTTTTAGTAGTTTTTGAAAATTGTATTGTACTTGTTAACTTCGTTGATATTAGCTTTGTAATAATTGTATATGGAGATTTTCTCCCCAGGCCTCCATTGAAAACGGGTTAATTTTGGCCCAATGCACTTTCCAGGTTAACAAACTGCAAATAAATAATAAATAAATAAATAAATAAATAAATAAATAAATAAGGGATATGCTAAAGCATTTCTTGGGGAAGAGTGATATCAAAGTAGACATCTTAACTGTGGGAATTGTTTTGTATACAACTGCATGTCGCACTATGACAGCTTAGGTTATGGAGCAAAGTAAAGGGTAAAGTATAAGAGCAGGTTGGTAAAGAGGATGGCAGATGAACAAATGGAAGGTGATCCAAAGTTAGAATAGCCAGCTGCTTATTTGGGCATATATAGTTAAGGCAGATGTTTGCATCTTTGTTTGCATCTTTCGGCGTTTCCCGGTTAGGGGTCGCCACAGTGGAACTCTGGTCCACTAATGATTGGTAGTGGATTTTTACGTACCGGGTTACCAGCCCTGATGCACAACCTTCAACGAAGGCATGCCCCATTCACGTATGCCTCCACACAGCAGACGCTCTAGCTGAGAATTGAATGGGACAACATCTTGCTATGAGGCAACAACGCTACTGCAGCACCACCACCGCAGTTTATAGTTAAGACAGATATTGTTGCTAATTGCAGATTTGCATGTTTGTATTTGTATTTGTATTTTTCTTTTGCACAGAATCAAACAAAATGAATTTGCTGCTCAAGATAATAGAAGGATACATGAATGTAGCTATAGCAGGCTCATGGAAAGCATGAATAAGCTAAACTGGAAAGAGATTTCAAGACAGTATCTTGTGATTGCAAAGAATTATTAAAAATACACTGTGCATGAGCTCTAGCAAGGGGTTTGTAGCCTTTTCCCAGACAGCATTGACAGACTGCCTTTTCCTGGACATCTTTTGCCATAACTCTTCCAGGAACATGTCTAGGGCTGTCTTCAGTGGTGAAGTTAGATGTTATTAGAGCAGGGCACTTAACATGGATTTTTCAAGAAGGAGTGCTAGGACTTAAATGAGTGATTTACAGGGTTAGGTCTTGAAGCTTATTACATAATCCTCTAATACTGATATTGAGCAGGATTACACCAGTAAGAGTGTTTCTGCTTTGATGCTGGGGGGGGGGGTTATACTTGCAGGAGGGTGATTGACAGTTGATTGTTGTGTTAGGCCTGGCTTTACATGGATGTCTCCTCACACCTGTAGTGAAGAAGAATACGGAAGAGGTGGGAACAGCTATTTTTGTTTGATTCCTGTGTTTTAAGCTTAGTGTTGTATGCAGGTGTTTGAATTTTACATAGCTGTGTTTGAAGTGGTGGAGAAAAGACATCTTAAAGAGATTAGGTGATATTGAGAAATAAGTGTGTGATGAATTTGAGTGCATTGTGAGTGTGGTTGGTGATGCCATATTTGAAATGTAGTTTGACATGGTATGATTTCATATAGAGCTAGACTAATGCACTGAAAGAGGAAGTCAGTCTGGCAATTGTAGTGAAGGTAAGGTTGGGAAAAAGAAGGAAGAACTTATTGAACTAGAAGATTAAAAGGGATCGAGTGGTGTGTATTAAAGAATATTAGCACCCAGTGTTTTGTAATGGCTATTACTCTCTTGTAGAACAAGAGAAAGCTCAATCCAAAAAGCCAGCTGCCTGCCAACTACAGCTAGATTTCCTATTATCCAGCTTCATCTTTAAAATCCTCCAGGAGCTCTCTCTCTCTCTTGATTCTAAAGTGCAAGTAAATAATACTCGCTCTGAAACCAGGATAACAGTGAGGTCTCCATCCAATTTGACCCTTGGAGAAAGAAATTTTAATAAAATTATCCCTGCCAACTGGAATAACTTTCCACAAGAAACAACTCAAGCTACTGATTACAAGTTTTTTAGACACAAACTGTATGACTAAGTAATAGCTACAAATTATCTATAATCTGGGCAAAGAATAATTTTAAAAACACATTTTGTAAATCAACATCTAGTAAAGATTTACACCTTCTAAACTAGTCTCAGCAGATGCTCAGCAGTATGTCACTGTCTATGTAAATATGCAAATAAAGCTCCATACATACCAGTTTATCTACCCTAGACTGTTTTTTTTTTCTCTTTTTTTTTATTCTTACTTCCTTTCACATACTCCTGCACTTCGTATAGCTTATCTCTGTCCTTACTGTCCCTGGGATCATTTCTCTGCTGTTTACTATAGTCATGTCTCACTACAAGAATGTCTTAATGTGCCATATGCAAATATTTGTTCAGTTAATATGCAGTGTGCAAGTTCCACATACACTGTGGTTCTCTTCAATTTGTCCAGTTATAATGGGAACACGTTCTACCACAAGAAGCAGAACATTATATATAGTACGTAATTGTCAGTGTTTTTGCCATTATACTGCATGTGTATTTTTCATTTATACTTCTTAGTCACACTCTGTTATAAATGGTTTCAGCTTTTTGCTTCAATGTATTTCATGTGTTTTGTGTTACACATGCATTTATTGTTTTGTGCTTCAGCACCCAGGTCATTCATGAAGCAGGTTTATGGACCACCCCATCTACCTGGTTAACAAACACAGATAAGTAACATAAATAAATAAATAAATAAATAAATAAATAAATAAATAAATGCATACATAAATATAAGTGTCTGACAATTAGCACAGAAGATTATGACTATGAACTGTTAACATGCTTTTTTCTGTGGTGCAGGGTTTGCATCCCTCCACCTTCATTTACCTACTGTGAGACCTTGAGTAAGTCAGTTAGCTAGACAATGCTTTGTGGCAATTGGGAATTTGGTTGTCTAAGCTCCTTATTGGCATACTGGACTGCACACTCAGAAACAACGTATGAATCAAAGTAACATCATCACTGTTCTTGTAGACCAAGGAGTGAAGCAGAGCTTCCTTGTATTATGTGCTCATTATGGCAAGTCATTGCAAAAGATGGGCTGCAGTGGACTGAGATCATTTTTATGCAAATTGTTGGCCTGCCATAGTCTCTCTTGTATCTTTAACAGTAAAGCATTACCAATATTCCTAAATTCCCTGTTGATCACTGAAGGAGACCTGAAGGTTAGGATTTGTGAAATGAACAAAGCTATTATAGGTTTCAACTTAGATCATCTGTATTAACATATCACTAGACAAATTATTTACTTGCACATGTTTGTTGCCAGTTTTTATAACTGTCATCACAGGCAGATTCAGTTTGTATCTCCTGATACCTAAATGTGTATACAATAAGGTATTCTCTTAAAAGGACGCATGTGCTATGACAACCACCTTATTATATCATAACTCCAGTATTCATTATGTTTTTTTTTTTTTTTTTTGCAAATCATAATGCAAAATGTAACTAAGCTATTTTGTTATAATTCACACAGTAATACCAAACCATACCTGATTAGACTTATTTTTCTAAGTGTAATATACAGTTGATTCAGTCTGGATTACTGATATTGTTTTTGATTATATTTAGACCGCACCTTGAAATGATTTCTTACTGATGTCGATCAGTAATCACATATCTAGAAAGTAAATACAATTTCCATGACAAGAGTAACTATGAATGATAAAATCCGTGGGAGATGAATGACATTTTCTGATTATTATTTGAAATAGTACACCTTGCAGACTTTTCTCGAATATGTCAACAGCTCTTTAAACTTATTAGAGTCAATTAAAGTACTCAGCAGGTATTTAACTGGTATGCCACAAATAGCAGAATTCTGTACATTTCTAGCCAATTAACACCATGTAGATTAACTAAATGAAAATGAACTAAACTGACATGGGGGTGTATGTCTTCTTACTTAGGCTAACTGAATTATTTTTAGTAATTGCCTTTAAAATGAAATTGCTGGAATAAATGACATCTAACTGGTATTCAAACTGTCTTGATGATTTAACATGGTTACTTAAGCTTAGTAAGAGACTGGCAACTCCTTTTTAAAGAGAAACAGTGCACTTAATTATCAGTATATTAATAATTAGTACAACTGTTATTATTTTCTCTATCCTTGGGTTAGCTGTGCACTTAATTATCAATATATTAATAATTAGTACAACTGTTATTATTTTCTCTATCCTTGGGTTAGCTGTGCACTTAATTATCAATATATTAATAATTAGTACAACTGTTATTATTTTCTCTATCCTTGGGTTAGCTGTGCACTTAATTATCAATATATTAATAATTAGTACAACTGTTATTATTTTCTCTATCCTTGGGTTAGCTGCTTTGCTCCTTACTCTTTACATTAGCTAGAATCTTAGAGTTCCACTGCTGTCGATTGCTGTTAGTTGCTTGACAGGACATCATGGTTTTCAGGCATCAATTGTGGAAAAAAAAAAAGATCAAGTACAAGGGTTTATCTTTATTAATCACATTGTGCCTTGCAAAAGTATAAAAAACAGAGTAGTTACAATTAGACTATGCATCATCTTCATTTATTTTTCCAACCAGAATTTGCATCTTAGAAATATTATGACCATATTTCCAGTTTTCCAATATAATGTAGAAGCAGCATTATACAGTGCCTAATATTATGATGTTATTTTATGTGTGCATGACATTACACTTCCAAGGCTCTCTTGCAATATGGAAACAGAATTATACACTACCTTAATGTCATGATGTCATGTGGTGTGTGCATGGCAGCAGCGATTAAAGCCAAGAACACTGCCTCCATGGGTTCTGGCATCCCTGGTTGCTTCCTGGACAGTCTAAAACATGACCTATCAGGACCACTTGAGGCACTCTTTAACTACAGCCTTGAAACTAGCTACATTCCAAGTGAATGGAAGACCACAACAGTCATTGCCCTCCACAAGGGTGGATCATCAACCAAACCAGGGAACTACAGACCCATCAATTAACAAGCCTAATATGCAAAGCCATGGAATGAATTATCCTGGAAATGAAAAACAAGGATATTGGCAGTTCACAGACACTGGACCCTTCCCAGTTTGGGTTTGTTAAAAGAAGATCATGCCTCCTTAACCTGGTAGACTTCTTTGAGATGGTCACCAAGGCAATGGATGAGGGTAAAATGGTGCATACTGCCTATCTTGACCTGGCTAAGGCATTTGATACAAAACCCCACTCCGGCATTGTATACAAGCTCTCTGAGCTAGGTATAAATGCTTAAATAACTGACTGGATTGCTGGCTGGCTCACAGACAGGACCCATGAAGTCAGGATTGGTGAGACCACCTCCACCAAGAGACCAGTCAACAATGGAGTACCCCGGGGCTCCATGTTTAGCCCACTCCATTTTGGCATCTATTTCATGGATGTCAAGGCTAACATTCAAAGTGTCTTTCTCACTGAGTTCGCAGATAACTGTAAACTTGAGAGCTATTATAGATTCCCCACAAGATGCCAAAATCTTAATGTGAGTTTAACACAGACAAATAACTGGTGCCAAAGCCATGGCCTAAAACTCAGTGCCAAAAAATGCATTATAATACCTTTGGCAAATTGTTAACCCAAGTTAATTACTCCATCGATAAAACACCCTTAAGAGTTGACCCAGTAGTAAGGGATCTGGGAACATATGTAGACAGCAATTTGGCCTTTGACTAACACATACCTAAGAGAATAAGAAAGTAATTCTATGTTGTTCAATTTATAGATAAGGGTATGGCAACGAGGTCAGAGGAAGTTATAGTACCACTCTACGCAGCCCTTATCAGACCTATTTTTGAATACAATGCCTCTTTTGGGATGTATCTAACCAGACACTTGTAACAGTTGGAATGCCAACAAAGGTTTCTCACCAGGAGAATTCAGGGCATGAATGCCCTGTCCTGCACTGATGGCCTGAAGTCTCTGTCTCTGTATTCAGTTTCCTACAGGCTGCTGAGGGAATATCTTTGCCTGGATTACAGAGCTTCCTCAGCCCTGATGGATCTGTTGCAAATGCACAAAACAAACAGCACCAGAAACACTAGATCCAGGGATCTGAACTTCACCTCTGCCATAAACAGAATGTGCTGCAGAGACAGATATGTGTCCCAAAGGATACCTGCACTATGGAATAGGTTCCCCATCCATGTAAAACAGAGTTTATCCCTGACCCTTATTCAAATGAAACCTTGACAATTGGAAGGAAGTCATAAATTTACCCCTGGTCTGGCCTCCACATCCCTTATGGGCAGAGGCCATCAATAAGAAAAGAATTATCCTAACACTCACTCCCACAAATCCTTAGTTACCCCCCTACTAACATATCCCCATATAGATGCCTGTGATACTTGAGACCCAAATGGTTTAGAGTGTGTGGTTATACCTGTAATGGCCCTAGTGGACATTAGCCTAGTAACAACCTATGAACCTTGTGCAATTAAAGTGAAGTAATATATACAAAAAAATACCAAAAAATTACTGATGAGAAAAAAAATGATTAATGCCTTATTCCTATCCTAGTACCCCATTCAAATTCACACATGAGCATATTTGACAATGTTATTAACAAATACAACTAAGGAATGATATTACATTTCTAGTGCTCCCATGTGATATGGAAACAGCATCACACAGCACCCTAATGTTATGATGTAATTTGGTATGTCATGGCATTACATTTCCAGAACGTCTTTATAATATGGAAGCAGCACACAACACTCTGATGTCATGATGTCATTTGGTGTGTACATTGCATTATATTTTTAGTCCTCCTATGTAATGCAGAAGCAGGAGCAGATAGTTCCTGATATTGTGATGTCATTTAATGCATACTTGGCCTTACATTTCCAGTGCTTCCTTTTGCATGGAAACAGCCTCACACAGCTTTCATATATTATGATGTAATTTGATGTGTTCATGGCTTTACATTTCCAGTGCTTCTGTTTAAATGGAAACAGATGACACAGCTTTCTAATATTATGATGCCATTTGATGTATGCATGGTATTACATTTCCAGTGCTCCCATGTAATGCAGAAGCAATAGCCCACAGGCCCTAATTTCATGTTGTCATTTAGTGTGTACATGACATTATATTTCCAGTGACCTCATGTAATGTGGAAGTGGCATCACACAGAGCTGTAATCGCATGTTTGCATTTGAGATATGCATGGCACCCTTGAACTAATCACTGCCAGGGAAATGTATACATATTCTGTATTTTATATATATATATATATATATATATATATATATATATATATATATATATATATATATATATTATGTATATACATATTCCCTTATATACCAAAAGTGAAATTGTCTAGACCTAAAATGGCTCGCAAGGGCAACTAGCCTAATGCATACTTATGAACCTATGAACATATACTGAAGTAGTGGTCTCTGAAACCATGTTTACAGGCATTGATACCACTTTCATGCATAGTAGTTGTGCATGCATGAGGTACTTCTCTGTGCAATAAACTCTAATTTAGTGATTTCCTTGGAAGATGCACTGTTTGCTGGTTGTGGAAGTAGGCTGTGATATATATACTACTGTGATCTGGTCATATGGTGCTAGTGATAACAGCCTGTATAGTTTATGCTAACATTATAGGATGAGTACTGCAACTTGGATTCATGCTGCAGTGAACAATTTAATGTTCAGAGCTGAGTTTAATTAATCCATAGCTGGCATATCAAATGGTGTAATCACGTTGCTGCATGCAAAGATGCACACAGTGATAGATATCTGACAAGCATGCAGGCAGTCGGCAGTGCATAGCATGTATAAAAATAGCATTTCAATTGTTTGCTTGTAAGTGGCAGCTATTTACAAGTAGCCTTTGCTTTGAAAGTTACATCTCCCAGCTGTGACTCAGCATGTTCGGTGTGCTCTGCTATTTTCATTGTGTGTAATTGCTAAGCAGAAAACTTATGAATGATCAGCTTCTGCATGATGGTTTCAATAAGGAGTTTTAAGTATTTAAAGTTCACTGTTTAAGAAATGCATTATCCAGCTCATGAATTTATCAGTAATGTTACAGTTAGTATGTCTGAAATGAAATTCCGTGAAAACTAAAATATGCAAGTTGGATTAACATAACAGGCAACAAACAAAAACGCATTCGGTATAGGAGGGTTTCTGGTAGTACTGGCAGACTAATCCTTGACAGGCTGCAGGACAGTGGCTGGGATATTTGTCTACAGGATGCTGGTCATAATCTTTGTAACCATGCCTTTGTTACATGTGCTTACCGCTTATCAGTGGGATAGTAGAGAACACAGAAAGAAAAATAACAGATCCCTGACCTACCAGGACAGACACCTCTTTATTTCAGTTTGACTCAGCAGTTAAAATGTTCCCTTTTTTGAAAGCTTAAACGGGAAACACTTCTAAGTATATTTACTTAAAGATGTTTATGGCAAGGCATCCTGCCTAATGTTGTCCTTCTGTTGCTATATAATGCGTGAGCCGTTCCCTTTCTTGTCACTGTTATTGCTACTGCAGTCAAAGGATCTGTGGAAGATTTCTTCACTACAGCAGTATATGGTGTAAGGAACACTGTGATTATGTGATTTGGAAGAATGACTACTGTATTATACACCTTTCTGACATAAATAGGATGAGTAACAATGTTTTGTTAAGTGCCTTACACAACTGCCAAGCACTAGTCTTGTGCTATAGCATAAACAATGATCACCACAGAATTTCACTGAGAAGCTAAAACAACCTAAAAGCTGTACAAAGCTTTGGACTGTCATACTTCTTTTATTCTGTGGTAGAAGAAAGTGTATTATGGCTTTTGCAGGATCAAAGATATACTTCGTTTCTGGATGCTGTCTGTAAGGTAGCTCTAACTGTGTTGCAGCTTTCAAACTTCATGTTCCTTACAGTGTCCTTTTTCCTTTTTTCTCTATGCCTTGATTCACATTGCTGTCAAGATGAATTTCTTTATATCAATTTCTCAAACATACAACAAATTAGTTATGTCAAATATCTGATCATAGTCTTCTATATCAGGACACATAAATTACTCTTGGAAACGTTTGGCATTGGACTGATCTCAGTTGAAAATAGCACCCAAGCTATGAAAACGGTATTGCAGACCAGTACCTGCAACACTAAACAGCAGTACTAGAACTCAATAAAAAAAATCAGTGTCGTTTTCAATTAAAAATTCAGTGCTGCATCAAAAATATCAAAATGCCAGGGAAGGGTGCTGTTGATCCAGATTAAAGATGGCACCATAGTTATGCTGTTCATCTATTTGGGATTCATAAAAGCTTAAAAGTACAAAGACTGTAATATTAAAAGTACAGAGACTAAAGAGAGAAGGAAGGTGAAGGAAGTATTATTAACACTTCCAGCTGGGATAAATGTGATGCAGTGCTGACCACGGTGCAAGACATTGCAGCTGATATGGCAGACTATAATGGAGCCGTGGATTACCTATGTCAGGAGCTACAATTCTTACAGGCAGAGGACCTGAAATTAAAGGTGGTGGTGGCAGGGCCGGTGTTAGCATTTTGGGGGCCCCCAGCAAATCTCAGGTTTGGGGTCCCCTAGGCACTTCATTCAAACTATCACCCTGTCACTGTCAACCCTCAGAAGCAGTCTTTTAGTTCATGCTGCAAACTTTTAGCCGTAGTATGTACAGACTTACCTGTAGCTACAATGCTCTTACAGTACGCCAGGTGTATGTACCACACTATATTCACCCATCTCACAATATAATACATTATAGCAACTCTATACATGGGTCTGGTCTTAGGTGAAATGCTTTCTATAGGCTCTAAAGTGTATTTTACTTTTTTTCTTTTTACATAATCTTTCCATCCAGTGATGGCTTGAAAAGAAATTATGATTAAGGAATAAAATTCATTGTTGCTGTTCAGCTTAACTTCTCCTTGCATCCTTTCAGCACACCTTTCCTGACCAAGACAGCACAAATAACCATTTAGGAAATAACTCGGATAAGCCAAGAAACCATAGGGTTATAGGTTTTCTAGGATGCATTTTTGAGCATTTTCCCAACCTTTTAATCCAGTAGTGTCCTAAACAAAAACATGAGCAAGAAAATAATTTTTTTTCTTTCAAGAAAGATATAAGTTGTGCCCAAGGCTTAATATTTAAAGATGGCAAAACAGTAGCTCACAACAAACTAACAAGCCATTTGTTGTCTAGATACAGAGGTCCAGTCTGGGAAATATGGTTTACTTCCCTAAACCCCCCAAAAAGGGCTATCATTGCCTACGCATCCCTCTGGTGTTAGACTGGGATGAAAGCAGAAGTTTAGTAACCTTCTTTGTACACCTCTGAGGTCTCTGAGAAAAGTAAAAGAAACCATCACTACACTGGCTTCAGCCCAAACAAAAGCTGTAATGACCTCATGTGCACACCTCTCTGGTTTGACTGTAATGAAAATTAAAGAAGCAACCCCCCCCCCCCAATAACCTACAGCAGCTTTCTGTACATGCACTTCTGAGCACATCTGGTTTTAGAATGGGTGCAGTTGAAAGCAAAGGCCATCATCAGCTTTATCCTAACAGGATCAAGGTAAAGACCTTAATCAGAAAATTACTACATTTTTTTCTCATTTTTCCCAAACTAGCAATACAGTCACATATGATTAATGGAGCCCCCTGTACAAATTTGTACAGTCTGGGGAGTGGGGACCACTGGAATCCTTGAAGACTGAATTGTCTGAATGTTCTATGATATATTTTATGCATTACTTTTGAAATATGATTACTTGTTAGCTACATTTTTTACTGAAACCCAAAAGAATAACATATGTATCCTGGCATTACTGGGTGTATGCAGAGATAAAATCACTGATATTTTTTACAAACACACACAAAAGCCATAGCAATACTAGTTTTGTACTTATTTCAGCAAATAGCAATACACTGTGGACCACTGGTACAGCCACACCAGGTCAGTGAATGCTGTTTAACAATCATCAAACAGCAGCAGGGCTAAGTCACTTTTATTTAGTCAGTGAAGAGTAATGTATAAAACTGTCTATGATTTCACAGACCTTCCCTAATTTTACTGATAATTTTGTTCTGTCCTTCATAAAAACGTTTAATTTGATAGTAAATCATTCAGGAACACTAACAGTCAATAATTCCAGGCATCAGATGTTTATACTTCATATTATCCAAAAAAAAATGCAAGTTGATACAAAAGATGTAAGTGAAGTAGAGTGATATTTAAAATATGTTCCTGATTTTCAGCCTTTATTCTGCTATTATTTTTGGTATTGTGCTGAATTATTCTGCAAAGAAGTTAAGAGTTGTAGTATCTGATGTTCTACCAATATTTATAAAAATCCCTGAAAGTAAAAACATCTCTGAAGATCGGAAGCATCAGATCTTCTTAAAATACAAGATTTGCACTCTGCTCAGTCACTCTGAGTTGCTGATTTCTCTAGTGTTTACCTTGCTTATGTTCATTATCAGCTTTATCCTAACAGGGTCATACCACATCCCTTTTCAGGTTAAAGAGCATAATTAGGAAATTAATACATTTTTTCCTCATTTTCCTAAATATCAGTTGCTTTTGTGGGCCCCCTACAAAGTCAAGTATGATTAAGGGGCCTCTTTGCAGCCACAGATATTGCAGGTACCTAAAGCTGGCTATGTTGTTGGTTTTAGTGGAGAGAATGTTCACCAAACAGGGTTTAATTAAGCCATAGGCACTATGTCAGTGGTAAAATATTTAATAGAATTATGAAGCCTGTTACTTGATAAAACACCGTTACTATAACCAGAGATATTTTTTAATTTTAAAGAAGACATAAGTAAGAGTTATTACCCACCTGGTTTATTAAGTATACAAGATTGCTGTACTAGCTTTTGTTAGTTTGACAGACATGTTACAAAATATCAAAGTAAGATAACTTGCTGTGGTTGGGGGCTCCCCCAGCGATAGCAGGTGCCTAAAGCTGGCTAGGATGCTAATGCAAAACTTGTTATTCTATCAACTTAAGTTTGTAAGAGCAATATTTAAAAATTTTCCCTATTTTTGGGTCTTTGTCCCACTTTTATTTATGGTTTGTCCAGATTTCTTGCTCTAAGAGGTTGAGAGGTATGCCCCTATACTTGAAGTGATGATTTAGTTTGCAGATCGCATGTGAATATTTACCTTGTAATGTAATAGACCAAGAGTGGCTTGATCCACTTTCTATTGCAAGGAGAGAAACATGAATTGCTGTATTTGTGTGTAACTCCATTTGTTATGGGATTATTTTTTGTATGTCTGGAATTTTCCTGACTGCACAAAAGTAAGTTTTGAGATCAAATATTACACAAAAACATTTAGGAATGCTTCTGTTACTTGTAGCAGAATATTTTCCTACTACAAGTAGCTGTTACACTGCTGTGTTAAGGTAGGCTGGGTCACATCTGTTGCAGGAGGCTCGAGCTTTCACTAGTAATGCATCTATAACTATCTTACTTTATTATTTCATTATCACAAACATACTTTTAAGTCAACTAATCTGATGCACATCGCACACACAAATGCACACATGAAAAAAAAGTAGTATCTGCCCACAGTAACAGTGGACGTCTAGCATATAAATACTTTATATATGCATTCAAAACAATTTCCAGTATAGTATTGGCATAATTTAGGATGCAATGCAGAGGAAAACATTTTATTGAATAAGTGGAAATGCTTCAAGTTTATTAATATTAAGAAACTGCCATAAATCCTGCTTTCCTACCTTAAACCTTTTATTTACCAGTTCAACCTCCTTATCCAGTGACAGGTTGGACATTATTACATGTCAAAAAAAAAACAAAAAAACAAGTTATTTTCCTGGCTGCTGCAGCCAATCAGGTCCTGTGCTTCATTGAAGTGGACCTGATTGAGAGCAGCTTACAAGCACGTTAAAAAAAAAAAAAAAAAAAAAAGGAGGAAAACAGTTTGCAGTCACGCGGTGATGTCACTGAGCTGTGTGGACATCCAAAAGGTGCTTTGCTGAGCAATGAGCAGAGGGTCAGAGAAACTCGCAGCTGCTGCATGGGGGCCCTCGTTCACTGGGATATAATCGGGGGCTCCCCGTGGCCGCGGGTTTCGTGGGTGCCTAACGCCGGCTATGGGTGGTGGGGTAACATAATCACCTGCAGGTGGGGCACCTACATTGGTGAGCTGAGGAATCAGAAAATTGATCACTGAAGGATAACCTCCACATAATATTATTTTATTTACATTTGTTGACCTGGAAAATCCAATTGGACACAGGTTCTTTTTCAGCGGAGGCCCGGGAGTAAAACTTCACATTAAAAAGCATTTAATTACAAGAGTACAAGAAGTGCAGATTGGATGATTGTTTAACAATACCAGTAATCCATATATAGTTCAGTTGCATAACATATTTTGGTAAAGGACAATTGAGTATAAACAATGCACTTATAACATCAGTGCCATTTAAGATGGCAAGTCTCCTAGTAGTTAAGCTGGCTGATATTACACATGATTTAAGATGGCGCATCTCCTAGTAGTTAAGCTGGCAGATATTACACATGATTTAAGATGGCAAGTCTCCTAGTAGTTAAGCTGGCTGATATTACACATGATTTAAGATGGCAAGTCTCCTAGTAGTTAAGCTGGCTGATATTACACATGATTTAAGATGGCACATCTCCTAGTAGTTAAGCTGGCAGATATTACACATGATTTAAGATGGCAAGTCTCCTAGTAGTTAAGCTGGCTGATATTACACATGATTTAAGATGGCACATCTCCTAGTAGTTAAGCTGGCAGATATTACACATGATTTAAGATGGCAAGTCTCCTAGTAGTTAAGCTGGCAGATATTACACATGATTTAAGATGGCACATCTCCTAGTAGTTAAGCTGGCAGATATTACACATGATTTAAGATGGCAAGTCTCCTAGTAGTTAAGCTGGCTGATATTACACATGATTTAAGATGGCGCATCTCCTAGTAGTTAAGCTGGCAGATATTACACATGATTTAAGATGGCAAGTCTCCTAGTAGTTAAGCTGGCTGATATTACACATGAATAACAGTAGCCAAGATTTCAGCTGAGATATATTAATAGGTTTAGAAGCACTGGGGTTGGTTGTAACCAAAGACAGTTAGTAAGGATGAAGAGAGGCTTAGGGTGGATGGAGTACAGATATTAGTGAGGGTTAGATTAGATAGATTTGGAGGAGGAATGCTGTAGCCTTCTTTGAGCATTGGTTTATAGGCTCTCAAGCAGACTAGAAAGTATTAATTTAACCACTGAAAGAACCCACAGAATGGGGGAAAAGAAGAAAAGGCATCTACTGTGGATACTCTGTTAAAGCTAATGTATAGTATCTTGGTGGTTGGCTGAGTTGAAGGACTTGCTTAATAAAGGCAACAGGCTGAGATGTATGGAGGACATTGCCCATGAAATTTGCAAGAGAAGGCCGGAGGTTGACAAAGTCATGTGGAGCGGGTTGTAAGTAGGGGCCTAGGCAGGACTGATTTACACAGCCATGTTGCTTGTTTTCTGATAGAGGAGGAATTATATATATATTGTAAATGAGGCTATAAGGACCCTGCCAGGTAACGCTAGTTAGTGGGAGTAATGATGTGTATGAAACAAGCTGGATGATGATGATGGATATACAAGGTAAAGGTGCTACTGATTAAAGTCTAGGAACACAAACATAGCCTCAGACAGCACCCATCTTTAAAGAGTCAGGAAGAGAGAAAAACGGTCTTGGAAGACCCAGAAGATCTGGATGTTGTAAGTGGAAGTAGCAGTAGTAGAAGTTGTGAAAAAGATGCTCGGTGTACTAGAGATGAGGGCCTCAAGGGGCAAATGAAACTTCACGGATAGGATTTTGTTTCAGAGATGTAGACTCCAAAATGGACTTCGCAAGCTGGATCCAGAGTCGGAGCAGGATGCTTCCAGAACAGTGAAATAACTTTCAGGCAATAGCAGATATGGACAGGGAGTTGTACGTTTGGTGCTGCCCTTAACTAGGCTCTTTGTGTTGAGCTCTCTTCTTATGTGTCTGCAAAGAAGTCTCACAAGTCTCTTGGTAGGTGGAAATAATTGGAAGTATAATTTCAGGAGGGGAATTTAGACAGGTTCCAAAGGGAACTGTAAAGTGTACTGTTCATTAGAAAACTGAAGCTTCATTGTGAGTGCTAAGGCAAAAGAAGACTGTGGGATTCTTCTCTGCAGGTCACCCAAGAGAGTCAGTGCTGAAGGCAAAAATCAGAAGATACGTATAAGTAAGAAGTTTTTATGTGAGGATGTAACATTGCCAGTGAGATGTGACCTGCATCTTTTGCAAGCTCCTAACCAAAAAATGGACATTTGCTTTTCCCAAGAGGTAGCTAAAGAGCAGTATTAATCAAAACATTGTTAAATGTTTATGCAGCGTTTTGATTTCATAATCTGATAAATGTAAACTTTATACAGGACATCATGTTTGAATGACCCATACTTTTTTTTTCTCCTGAAGTATTTTCATTGTTAGTATTTTGTAGAGGGTGGAGGGCTTGTGGCAGATGCACAGCTATATGCAAATATGTTCAAATTTCAGATGGAAATGTTACTACAAGTATGTTCACTGTTTTTTTTTTTACTAATTTTTTTTATTATTTCAAATAAACATTACATGAAATAAAGATAAATAACATATTTACAATTCTAAAACATTACTAACTTCAAACCATTATATAACTATTTACATTGGTGTCTATGCAAATAACATTGAAATTCTATATTATATAAAGTTAGAAACATAAGATGATATATCTTCTTCGATCTTTTCGAGTATTTCCAGTACTTTCATCCAAGAGTAATAGTAAGAAGTAGATCTTTTAGTTCTGTTCTTCACTGTTAATATTTCCATGTGAGCAACTGTTGTTGTTAAATTCTCAAATTCCTTGAACGTAGGAGAAGCCTCATTTTTCCAGTGTATAGTTATGATTTTATGTGAAATTGCCAATAGTGACCATAGGATTTTAGTGTCTTTTTTTGGTACACAGTTTGGAATAGGAGAGTTGAATAAAATTAAAGACTTTGTTAATTGAAAATGATCATTGTAAACAGTCTGAAAAAAATAGTTAATGGATTTCCAGTACATATTGAGACATATACATTCATAAAAAACATGCTGCCAATCTGCTTTTATCTTGGTATGGCATCTCCAACACTGATCTTCAATATAATACATTTTGGCTAACCTATGTGGTGTATAAACACTTCTGTGTAGATATCTCCAAGTGAATAATTGCCAGTATTTTGATAATGTAGAAAATTTGGAAGATTTTAGAATATTACTTTTTTCTTCTTCAATTGGAGGATGGTTGTTTATTAAAGTATAATAATCCCAGTATGATTTTTCATGATAGTTTTTTGTTTTTTTAAAATTTTATAGATATTAGACAAATAACCTGTACCCTGATAAGGCTGTTTTGTGATAATAATAAGGTATTCAATGAGTTTTGGAGCTTCATGTCTAACTGAAGGTTGTATTTGTTCTATTTTATTTATAAGAAAATGCATTAGATTTTTGTAAAAACAACCAATTGTCTTTATTTATATTATAATTATAAATTATCTGTTCATTTGTTAGAATTTTCCCTTTCTCTATAAGTTGATGTCAAAAGAGTAAGGTTTCTTCTTTAAGTATATTTATTTTAGATATTTGGAATGTATCTAGAATATTTGGTGTAAAAGCTATAGGGAACATAAGAAAAATCCAAGAATTAATATTTGGTATTTTGTTTATATATGTTTTGAACACTGAAAGTGTAGAGCTTATATAGTTTGATGGCAATTTATTAATATTATTCCTTTTCCCTAAAAAATAATCTTTTAACATCCATATAAGGGGTGACGGTATTACTGTTAAGATGTCTTGTATGTGATTATAATTGATTTCTATGTAAATCTGTTCATGGGCTTGTTTCCATATAGGTGTGTATGAATTATTTAACCATAGTGTTATGTTTTTAATAACAGATGAGGTAATATATAAATCAATATCCGGTAAATTAATTCCACCATCTTCCCAATCTGGTAAATGTTTATTTAAGGCTATATGGGGTTTATTTGGAAAGCATAGAAAATTTAAAATTAGTTTATTGTATCTTTGAATAATATATTTGGGAGGTGGCAATGAAAAATTTTGTATTAAGTATAATATTTTGGGAAATATGATTATTTTAATAAGATATAATCTGTCTGCTGTTGAAAAGATATATTTATTCCAGTAACCAATTGTTTGTTCTATTTTGTCTAGTATTTTATTATAGTTAAATATTAGAGAATCTGTTAATTCATTGAGTAGATTTATTCCCAGATATAATAATTTACTTTCTGTTACTATATATTTGGAAAATCTTTTGTTTATATTATTATTATTTTTTTTTACAATTACAGGGCATAATTTTAGTTTTGTTTTCATTAAGTTTTAAGCCTGAAATATTGTGAAATTTATTCATGGAGTTAAATAGAGCATTCAAAGACTCATTTGCATCTGAGAGAGTTAATAGTATGTCATCAGCAAAGAGTTGGATTTTAAGGTTTAAGATTTTATTAATACAAATGCCCTTTATGTTATTGTTTGATCTGATTTGATTTGCAAAGGGTTCTATGAGTAATGCAAATAACAATGGTGATAAAGGGAAACCTTGTTTAGTTCCCTTTTCGATTGTTATAGGGCCTGATCTATGTGATCCCAGTTTAACATATGCAGTAGATTTTTCATATAGTATTTGGATAAGATTATTAAAATTAGAAGGAAAGTTATATTCTTTTAAAACTAGTGAAAGAAAGTTCCAGTTAACCGAATCAAAAGCTTTATTAATATCTAATGAGATTACATTTAAATCTAGGACTTTATGTTTGCTATAATCTATTAATTTAAGTATTCTTTTAATATTATCTGAAGTATTTCTTCCTTTAATAAAACCTGTTTGATCTTTGTGAATTAAGAAAGGAAGAAAGTGTTTGATCCTATCTGCGTATATAGCCATAAACATCTTATAGTCTATACTGAGTAATGATATTGGCCTATATGAGGAACACTGCTTCTCATCTTTATGTGGTTTGATAATTGGGGATATCAATGAATATTTCCAAGAGGGTGGTATATTCAAATCTTTATTGGCTATCTCATATACTTTTAATAATAGGGATATGGCTTGATTGGGTATTAATTTATACATTTCTGGTAGCATATTGTCTGGGCCAGGTGCTTTATTTGTCTTGAGCTTTTTAATTTGTGATTTTAATTCTGTCATATTGATTGGTTTGCTTATAATGTCTATTTGTTCTTGTGTTAATTTAATATGAATATTATTTTCTAAGTATTTTTTTATATCCTTAGTAGATGTATCTTGAGTGTTTATGGAATTATCAATGTTAAATTGGAGTCTGAATGCTTCTAAAATATCATTTAGTTCCTTAACTCTTTTGTTAGTATTAGGAATAAATATTTCTTTTATTTGCTTAGATTTAATTATTTTTTTGTTCTATTAGTTAAGTGTCTCAGGTGTGCTGAATTAGTAGAGTATGAGTTTATTTTTATCTTTTCTAAGTTAATCATAATCTTATGATGTAACAATTCTGTATACTTCTTATTGATTTGTGTAAGTTCTTGAACTTGAGTAGCATTGCCCTTTTGTATTTCCAGTTTCAATTTATCTGCTTTGTTTTGTAAGTATAGCATATCTTTATTCCATAACTTCCTTTTATTTATGTACCAGGATAATATTTTCCCATATGTAACTGCTTTTAATGAATCCCAGACATATATTTCTGAAATATCTTCTGTGTAATTTATTTCTAGAAAGTTTTTGATTGTTTCTTCATAAAATTCTTTGAAATCTGTCAATTTTGTGAGAAAGGAAGGTATCCTAGTAATGGGATTTGAATAAAATGGTGTAAGCTCTATCTCAAAGACTATGGCATTATGATCAGATAAGGGACAATTTATAATTTTGACTTTGTCAATTTTTGTTATTAGGTCATTGGCAACATATATTCTATCAATTCTAGAGTTAGTTTTATATCTATGAGAATAAAATGTGAAGATTAGTGAGTCTGGTTCTGCAAATTCATTTATATCTTTTAAATACAATGTATCTATAAATTTTGATAGTGCTTTAGAGATAGGTTGTTTTCTTCTTTTAGATTTAGAATCTTTTTCATTCATTATACAGTTGAAGTCTCCTGCCAATATCAGGCTACCCTTAGTTAAATGAATTATCTCTTCAAAGTGCTGTTTAATGTTTTTAATCCTAGTCCTGGGATCCAATATAGATTTACTAATGTATAGATTATCTTATTTAATTCTATTGAAGCTAGACAAAACATACCTGATGTATCTTGATGAGTAGTAATTATTTTAGGTGTTATAGTTGAGTTGCGAAGTAGTATAGCTTCTCCTCTTTTTTTTTTTGTATTGAGAGTTTATTAGTACTGTGTAATTATTAATATTTAAGTTGTTTATATCTCTATCTAATATGTGTGTCTCTTGTAAGAAGACTATTTGTGGTTTATGTAAGTTTATGTACTTGAATAGGCTTCTCCTTTTATTACTATTATTTAGACCGTTAACATTTATGGATAAATATTTCATTTCCTAGTTTTGAGTTTCTTTTATGTGTGAATTTATGTAAATATTATTTATTCTTAGTTCCATCTTGGATACAGAATTCAAAAAGTTTTTCTTGTATGATTTTTGCATGTTTCTGAGTGACACCAAAGTGATAGAATAAAAAGGACAAAGAACTTCCAAACTTGTAATTCTTAACCTTAAAAACCATTCCCTATCGCTATGAGGTAATATACCTCTTTGTTTGGTTATTGAATCTAACCAAACAAACTTTCTACCCTCACAAATAATATTTGGATCAGTTTCTCTTATCCTCTTAGTTTTTAAATAAAGATAATTGAATAATATATTAAGATAATCTAATCAGCTAAAATATATAAATATATTCTTTACTCATCTTATTGTAATTCAATAATACTTATTTCTAATCAGGTTTCAAAAAGGTACAAATATTTAGATTAAGGTAGTATCATTTCAAAATAGTTTAGGGTATTAATAAACATCATGTTAAAATCTATAACTGTATGTTGCATACATCTGTTGAAAACTATTTAATGACATTACGGCGACCCCTAACCAGGAAAAGCCGAAAGACACAAAACTGCATAATACAATACCATTGTTGTGTAAATGTTTTAGATTACTCAAATCCAAAACCAGTGTTTAAATTAGTATTTGCAAAGTCATATTGGAATAAAAACATGAATAGTTCTAAAACCACATCATATTTCATGTTTAACATAAACTGAGATGCAATGCAATGTACAAGTATATTAATATTTCTTTAGTAGACATTAAATATGTTCCTCTGATTGCATTTTTCAGCTTTTCAAAGACAATTCCCATGGCTGGAGACAACAAGATCAAAATTTAGACATCTCCCTTATCCAAGACTCTACTTATAATGTTACTTGATTGAGTGTTTTGTTGTTAACACTTTTATCAAATTTCAGAGGGACTTTATTTAATCAAAAAGACACAGTACAGAGGTAAAACTACAGTGCACTTGACCACATTTTCAAAGCGAACATCTATGTATATCACATATTAACTCTTACAGCTTAGACTGTCACTTAACCAGTGAGTTTATCTGCTGACAATAAGTGCTGGAGATATAATTTTGGCTTACTTAACACCAGTAATTTAATCTTATGACTGAATAAAAGTTTAGAATTAAACATCTGGAGCTTCTCATTATAGTATTTAAAAAGTATACTGGAGAACATATCAAAATAATGGAAGCTGCTAAGATTTAAACTATTATGTATGAAAAGGTTACAGGTTAAAATTCCTAACCCACTTTGCAGTAAATAGACAAAATGTATTTAAACTATGGGGTAATACCTTTATTACGTCAAAAAGGTGTTTAAGAAGCTTGTTTTTCCTCTAACATCAGAGGATAGCTATGGTGATTCATGCACTGCAAGAGTATTATTTATCCTGGTAATTGCTTTATGACTGTATATAGAAATATTTAATTCAAATAATTAACTGGCATTACAACGTTTCTCAGAAAAGTTGTTTTACAGTTAATGACTAGATAGAATGCATCATTGAGAGGATGCATTTAGCAAATGTCAAGTGCTTTAGCTATAATATAAGTGTCCCCTCAAATTAATCACTGATGAATTTACTGCTTACTAAACTTGCAGACTAATATTGGCGTCTTTTCATGTAGTCATATTGGAACATGAAAATACAGGTCTGCTGATCAGGAACAATCAGGCTCTCAACAGCTAGACAATGCTATACATTTGTCTGCAGAAAGGTTTGAGAATTACGGTTGCATTGTCAAGCATTTTTGTTTACACTAACAGTAACATGATATACCCACATACACTAGTATTGTGTCATTCTTGATAATGTAAAAAGCCAGGTAATATTATAAGAAGGGTGAAGCCACAGCCAAGAAATATAATAAGAAGAGTACAGCTGCAGTCATTATTCAGATGAGTAAATGGGAACAGCATGAGCCATCTAAGGATGGATAGCTCGCTGAGTACCTGCCACAATGTATGTTCATAATGCATGGTAACTTAGTAATAAATTAGGGTGTGGGCTAAGCCTCTCCCTCTTCTACTCAAATTGGATTTAATACAATATGTGTGTAGAACACAGATGCTTTGACAAAGTTCAGACCTATATGGGATATAAATATTGTATAATTGACACATTGGGTTAAATCTTCTGTTGTTATGTTACTTATTATAGTTGTTTATATGATTATTGCTTTTACTTTCTCTATCTAGTATATTATACTGTTATTTAAATGCATGATTTGCTAAATGTACATTTAACCTTCTTGTTCCATCCCATTTGTCCACTTGAGAGCATATTTTGGTAGCAGGACATTAGTAGTATTTTGTAGGAGCACCAGTGTGGCAAATGGCAATTTTCCTTAAAATAAACCTGTCCGTTGCTTGACATTTACTAGTTTCTTTAGAGAATTTGTAAAACAGCAGTGATTTTATTCACTGATGATTAATTTCTGCTCTTTAAACTCTGCTGTACAAAACATAGTAAGGGATAGCTAAACTGACAGAAAGACAAGCAGATATATGTCCTTATCTATCAAGGTGCTAGAAGACATCAGTAGCCATAAGCTGAAAGTGCTTCAAAAATATATATCTGTGTATATTTAGATGAACCTCATATATTATTTACATTTCCTTAGAAGGAATTTAGGTTCCTGTATCTTTAAATGTGAACCTAGCTTATTTCCTGACTAGATGTCAATTAGAAAGAGTCAGGGGATGGCGTACACAAGTAAATGCGACAAGCAATAAGTAACTCAAGTTTCTAGTGATGTTTGTGGCTGTTAAATTGTCTCGAGAACCAAGCGGGAAAAGATATGTGTTTTTTATTTTTTATTTTCCCTTCTCTTACTTCGTGACAAGCTCATGTAGTGTGCACGCGAGCACTCTAGTTTGTGGAGTAGTGTTCACAACTATCAAACTTTGCATTTTAAACATGCTATGCCTTATTTCTCTACAAAAGAAAAGACAACAGGATATCTAAGCTAGTCACAAGCATCTCTCAACTCCGGATGTCCGGAGCCACAACACACCTGACTTATAGCCTCAAAATATCACTTAAAACATATTTTTTCACTGGACTATATCAGTATGTACATATGGGTCAAAGGCAGAACATCTTTTAAGATTATTTAAAGTAGTCTTATAATACATCTAAACTGAAATACTTAATTTCAAAAGCAACACATTTCCGCCCAGCATTAGTGTTTACCCAAACAGGGACACTTTTAACTTATAAAAAGTAATGCTGTCAGGGATGTAACTGATAATAAGTTATATAGCAGCCATTACTATACCTATTAAGCAATATAACCATATACTGATTAAAGTATTATAAGTTAATGAAGATTTTATAAAAAGAAGAGAAAAATAAAAACAACAAAACACAGAGAGAAAATAAATAAATAAATAAATATACAAATAAATAAATATTTGGGAACATTATTATGCATTGATTACTCTGATTAAGAATATGAAAATAATGGATAATAATGAAAAATAGACTAATGTTTAAATTATGCTTAGTATATTGATGTGATTTGAGATAAATGTATTTAAATTTATGCTAATTGTGACATTTAAAGTATAATTGAAAACAGTACCTGTTTTGGTGTAATTTGAAGACAGTAAGAACTTTTGTTTTGTTGTTAGTATTATTATTTAGATTTTTACAGAATATAACATATGTAAGATTATTTGTCCTTTAGTTTTTTTTCTTTTTCTCAACAGTTTTCCAATTATTTACTTCAGCATTTCTTTTGGTGTACTTATTGTTCAGTCCATAGATTCTTCATGTGTTAAAATATTGTTGTTGGTAAGGTATTTTATTGCTGAATCTACTGTTTCAAAGATTTTTATTCCATTTGGTAGAAAAACTCTCAGTCTTGCTGGGAATAAAAGATGGACTTTCAGTTGCTTTTTCTTCAAGGTTTTTATTATTGGTAGAAATTCTTTTCTTTTTGAAACCACCTTTGTAGAATAATCGTCAAATCTTATTAATGAATCATTGTATTTGATGGGAGAATTTGCCCAAGCATTTCTTAATATAAGATCTTTATCTTGTATAGAAAAAAGTCTCACAATTATAGATCTCAGCTTGTTCTTACCCAGAGAAGAAGCATTTCCAGAAGCTGCTAGTGATCTATGCGCATGTTCTATACCATATGAAAGAGCTTCAGGTATTTTTGTTACATCTGGTATCCAGGTGGTAAAAAAGTTTATCATATTGTCCCCTTCAGATTTTTCTGGTAGACCATATATTCTAATATTATTTCTTCTTGTTCGATCTTCCATATCATCAAGCTTTTCTAGTAAATATGTGTTCTGTTGAAGTAAGAATTCAGTTTGTTGTTCTTCTATTTGGACTCTAGTGTGAATGTCACTTAATGACTGTTCAATAAGTGATATCTGTCCTTTCTGCTGTGTAAACATTTCTTGAAGCTGTTCCAGTTGTTGTGAGCACTTTTCTTTAAAAGAATCTATTTTATTGTCCATCTTGTCGATTTTTACTGTAAAATCCTGTATATTTGTAATGAGAGATTGCAGGTCTTTTTTGAGAGAAGAGTCTTGTGCTGTATTCCTTAGATGACTCATGCTGTAAAGCTGATATTGGTGCTGATTTTCCAGTAATTAATTTGACAGGAATTATTCATGTTCTGACAATAAAATTTTTCTTATAGATGCTCAGAGTTATTAGAAATAAGTTAGTAATAAATATTTATTCAAATTAAATATTATTTTGTAAAATTCCTGTCAGGAATTGTATTGAGGTAAGAGAGCTAAAATGAAGTGCAGCTATCAGTTCAGCATCCTAGGCACGCCCCCTACCATGTTCACTGTTTTAAATTACAGATATGAGTAGGATAACAAAGTATCTTAGAAATGGATGAGTTCACCCAATATTAGCATATGCTAATGCATGTCAATCATCATAAGGCAGGAGTTACATGGCACAAAAGTGTTTGAGGTTAATTCTTTGCACAAGAGTGGTCTGTATTTATACATGAATATTTAGCAGACAGTGACTGCTATATTATTAATATAAAGTTGAGGTTTATCATATTGGAAAACAGATGTAGTACAGCTATTGGAATTGTATAACTTCAATTGTACACACCATACTGATACCAGCGAATGTTGTGCAGCTTGTAATATTGTGTTAATGCTTTAGTGGTGTGTAAAAAGGGGACACTGAGGGATGGAGAGTTATGGGTCAGTGAGCTCAGCATCTGTAGGAGCAGGACATGTGTGTACAGGTGGGTTTGGGTTTCCTGGGAACAGATATAGGTCAATACTAAACTGCTACTAAATGTTTGATTAGGAGGTGGACAGCATCAGGCACAACAAGTAGGCCAGGGCAAGACATATACTGCAGTCCGTTTTGATCAACATAGGCTATTATGGTTAGAGTCTGCAGGTTGAAATTGCTAGTAAGGGAGAGGAAGGAAGAGTGTGATATCAAAAAATAGGAGTAAAGGAAGTCTAGGAGTTGAAGGAGGTGATAGAAAAAGTTCTGTAATGTGGAATATCTGAGAGCTAAATCATCCCACAGAACAGGAGAGGGTAATGAGTAGGCTTAAAAAGGAAAAAATATGTAGTAGTGTTATTTCTGCAAGATGTCAAGGTAAATAAAAGTGGAATTTGTATAAAATGTCAAGCTGAATAAAACTGAGGTGGGAAAATGGCTTGGTCTGGATTTAAATTTGTTTGATATAGGACTTAAAGAAAGGTAATAGTCAGAAAAGGATAATGATGATGAAAGCAGTTAGATGCTACTGAAGTCTTGAATTTGAGAGTTTGAGGTAGCTTTATGGAGTTTTTATTAGTGAAACAGTGAGCTGATTAAAGTAGCCAAAAAGACAAGTAAAAACCAATTAATACAGAAGCCAGGAAGAAGAAAAACAAATCCAAATGGGACAAACCACTTTGTTCAAGTTGAGCGCTTTCCTCTCCACTACAGAAACTTCATCAGAACAATATGCACACAACACCCAGCCATTTATGTACCCACCCCAATTAATCAATCAACTTTCAATTAAAACTAAAGAGACAAGACTAAAAAAATCAATTGTCACAACAAATTCAATACTAATACAGCTGATTTACTCTAATCATATTACATCTAAAGACTTAAAATTCCTTATATAAATAGCAATAAAAAATCATCTTTAAAAATATGAAATATAAACACTGAATTCTACACAGTGATAAATTAGTTCAGTTAGCCTAAAATATGGTCCACTTTTAAAACACTAGATATACTTATCATTTCATTGATGCCGGGATACTGAGAAGCATTTAAATACAATTGCCACCTCAATTCCAGTACATCCAAATGAACATCCAATATACCTCCCTGCTCATCTTTGAGTAATTGTTGAACCACCAAGAATTTGAATAGGTGGCCCTGATGTTCCTGCGTGTGTCTATACAGGGCACTAGTGATTCTGCAGTGCCTTATGTCCCCCAAATGTTCACCAATCCTGACTTTGAATTTCCTAGATGTTTTACCTATATAAAATATGGGACAATTTTCACACTTGGCTATGTAAATAACATTACAGCTGTTACAATTATAGTGCCCTTTAATATTGATAACCTTCCCATTAATTCTGAACTTGTCCCTAGTCTCAAATATAAATGGACAATATACACAAGAGTTACATTTGTAGTTACCAGTCTTTCTATTAATTTTTCCATCCTTTTTCACACCCTCCAAGATGTTCTTTAGGGATCTGTCCTTCCTAAAAACAAACCTAGGGTCCTTTCCAACCTTATGTACAATATTACCATCAAACTGTAAAATCTCTCAATTTGCTTTAATAACCTCAGTGATGGTATTTGCCACCCCATTATAGGTAATAATCAAGGTTGAACTTGGGTTGACTTCATTGTCTACCCTTCTACGGGATCCCAAAAATCCGTTGCCTGTAATAGGCCTATATGTACCTTGTTCACATTTATTCAACACTTCAACCCTGACCATATTTAAAACGCCCTCTGGGTACCCTCTTTGCCTGAACATCTGTATGATAAATTCTGTTTCCAACAGGAAATCATCATGCAAACTAACCGTTCTGGCAGCCTGCACCAACTGGCCCTTAACAACTGACTTCTTTTGATGGTGCGGGTGCCAGCTATCATAATCCAAATAGGAATTAGAAAAAGTCATCTTCCTATGAATTCTGGTAATAAACCTTTTGTTTAACTGGTCAATTTCCAATTCCACATCTAAATAAGCAATCTTTTTCTTGTTGTATTCATGTGTAAATTCCAAAAATTGAACAGTTCCATTAATACACACAAGGAACTCATTCAGACTTTCCTCAGTACCATTCCAAATGAGAAAAAGATCATCCAGGAATCTAGTGTAATGCACTATATGGGACATATATGAGGTTTTCATTAAATACTCCTGTTCCCAATAGGACATTATCAGGTTGGCAAATATGGGGGCGCAAGCTTCCCCCATTGCCACCTCCTTTATTTGTTTGTAATATTGCCCTTCGAAACATATATAGTTGTTCTTTAACACAGCCTCCATTAGTGCAACAAATTTATTCACCTCATCCTGATGAAAAATATTGGTTTTATTAAGCTGCTTTTTCAACCAGCATAAACCATCCTCATAAGGGATCACAGAAAAAAGATTAACAACATCAATAGTAACCAAAATTAACTCAGGTTCTACATCAATCTCATTTAGTTTGTTCAAAAACTCTCAAGAGTCCTTACTGATGTAATTAAAAATGCCCAGACTTTTGATCTAAATATCTACTAATGAAACAGGTCTTTGACCTTTTACTACCCACAATGGGCCTAAATTTTGGATTTCTTAGGCCCTTGTGGATTTTTGGTATCCCAAAAATATTGGACACCCTGGGATACTCATTTTTCATATAGTAATATTCATTTTCATCAATCTGGGCCTGGTACAACATATCATCCAACAATAAATATATCTTCCGATAAGACACTTTGATTTCATTTAATGAGCTTTCCTCATATGCTTCATCCAACAATAATGAATTCATCCCATCTAAATAGTCAACCCTATCCATTATGACCACTCCACTACCTTTGTCAGGTTTCATAAACTTGACTGTAGGGTCACTGACCAAATCCATCAGTAACTGTTGCTCTTCATTGGTCATATTGGATCCAAAATTGCCCTGACCTCCTTCATTTTCACCATAAATCCTCCTTATATCTTTCTCACAAATTTTGTCAAATAACTCAATAGTTTTATTTAAAGGAGGATTAAAGGTACTAGGCCTTTTGCAACTGCCTCCAGGGCGATACACTGATTCATTCCCTTGATAAAACCAAACCTTTAGGTTCAGTTTTCTGGTGTAATGTTTCAAATCGATAATGGACTCCACCATATTACCTGCTGTACATGGTAGAAAAATAAAACCTTTTGCCATTAAATCAGCATGCCCATTATTGAATGATGACTGGTAATAATTGTAAATTTTAAAATCACCCTTCTTATTAAGAATAACAACATGATCTAATCTAGTTTCAATAATATGTTGCTCATCGAAACATTGAATCAAAATTTCCAAGTCAGACCCCCTCCCCGTTTGTGTTACACATGATTATATTACCTACTTGGTTAACCATACAATCATTTAAGCAACCATCAGTCTCTTCAAGTACATTGTACATAACTGATGGATGCTCTTCCATATCCATGTAATTATTGTTTACTAAACAAACATTATTCTCATTATTACTGTTTTTAAGCCTGGGCTGTGAACAGATCTTAACATTGCAAACATCATGGTTACCAAAATCCGGCACTTTTGAATCAACCCCACTAAAACAATGAATTGATAAGTCTGACAATGAAAGCGAAGTCCACCTCTCTCCATTCTCAAAACTGGAGCATTCATCATACACTACATTGACATTTAGAGTCTTTAGATGGAATACGATTAGAGTAAATCGACTGTATTAGTATTGAATTTGTTGTTTAGTCTTAATTGTCTCTTTAGTTTTAATTGAAAGTTGATTGATTAATTGGGATGGGTACATAAATGGCTGTGTGTTGTGTGCATATTGTTCTGATGAAGTCTCTGTAGTGGAGAGGAAAGCGCTCAACTTGAATAAAGTGGTTTGTCCCATTTGGATTTGTTTTTGTTCTCGCTGGCTTCTGAGCTGATTAAAGTACCCTAAGAGTGGCTGCATCAAAACACAGATACAGCACTGCTGATGAAGGGGAAGACTTAGTTGTTGTCCTGTAATAGGAAATGGACAGGTTGTGTGGAAATGTTGATTGTTAAATGACTTAGCAAGGTAGATGAAGTTATGAAGGATCTTGGGATGGTAGATATGTCATGGGTGAGGCAAAAGAGTAGGGAGGAGTTTAATTTTTAAGGGATTAAAAAGGCAAGCAAGTAATTTAGACTAATTCATGAGTGGACAAAGGTACAGCAGATGATGCAAAAAATGTATCTTGAGGTTAGGCTAATATCCGTTCATGTTTGTGTATGGATAAAGTAAGGGTTTATACAGCAAAAGATGTAGAGTTGAGAATTCTGGAGGAGTATGTAGGGTGGGTCATACAGATGTTGCAGGTGTTGTTGGATAGGAATAGATAGGAGGAAGAGAGAGGAATACTGATCTGGTGGGACAAAGTACAAGCTGCATGGGAAGGCAAAATAATGCATAACGTTGAACAGAAATTGTCAGGCTCTTTTAAGAGGTGGCATTGCACAGGAGACAGGAAGAAGCTGAAGCTTGGGCAGGAGAATTTGTTGCTAAACAGCCATCTGGAAAAGCTAGAGATGAGGTAGAAGTTGCCTGTGGTGGTCATAAGGGGAAAGAACACTATACTTTCAATGTGGAAGTTGAAAGAGAAGCATGAATTGAACGTGGTTGACTAGTGGTCAGTTACACACGTGAAATGAGGTCCTACTAGCCAGGGGCATTTGGTAAGGCATTTACAGAAATGCAAAGGTTTATCCAGTGTTTTATAAACAAGAGCAATGAGGAAAGGGAAATTGAGATGAAAGGTTAACTTGGATGAAAATTGTTTGGTTTTGAATGTTGGTAAAAGGAAGCAATTGAAAAGACAGAAATGTGAAAGAGAAGTTATTGCATCAATGAAGCACCATAAAGGAGGTGCGGGGAGTTGGCAGGTTTGGAGATAGTGGGGAATGTAAGGAATTTTCAGAGGTGCAAGTACAGGGACAGTAATGGTATCATTGAGTGAAATGATAATCATTGGGCTCCCTAAGAGGAAGGGGGGGGGCGCTGATGATATACTAATTCAAAAATATACACAAGACCATTAGCAGATCAGTTCAAGAAAGATAAAGAATGATTAGGTTGTGAAAGGAGCTTTATGGGCTTGTTTTAAGGGTGTTTTCAGTGGTCTGTTGAGAAATAGTGGTAGATTTTATGGATTTATTGGAGAAGGAAGAAGTAGGAAGGGTAGTACTGGAAAGTATATGACACTGTTAATTGAAAGTTCATCTTTGAAGTATTGAAAAATGCAGGACGGGGGGGCAGGCTTCACAAATGAGATCAGAGCACAGTATGTGGCTACAGGTATTAGGTCTGTGGCTACTGCTGCAAGGTTATCCACTTTCACTATTGTTGTTTTTACCAAATAAGACACTGATGGCAGTAGGTGGTCTGTGATGAGCTAGGCAGGTATCATGAAGCAAAACAGCTAGGACTAACTATATATCCTGAATAGCAGAAACTTAGATGCAGAATGCTACAATGACAATAAAAGCCTCCAGGGTGCACCTGTATATGTGGAGAACATGGGTAAAGCAGATGGCAGCCAGAAGAAATAGTGTAAGGATGATGATAGTACTTCTGGTGGGGTGGTGATCATGTTTACCATATCTCAGTGGAGTTAGAAGACAGGAAAATAGAGGAGTAGCATTTCATTTGTGGTAGATTTGTTTGGAGAAGAAGGAGGTAAAACTGGTAATGAAAGGTTAAGAGTGAGCTGGCAGGAAGGAGCAGCTGGCTTTGGGGGTAAAGAGCTTCCACTGGTATGCTGTGGCACTAAATTTAAACAGGAGACTGAAGGACTGTGTAAAAAGAATTACAACAATGTGGTTATGTAATAAGGTAGAAGGGATGGGACACAAATGTGAGACATACAAGGAGAAGGTGGGAGCTGTCAAAGATAATACATTTTGAGCACTTTTAATGATGGACAGACTAGGGAGATTTTGAATGTCACTGAGATAACAGCATAAGGTGCTGATAGAAGTAGATCTGTCCTATAATAGGATCAGACTAGAGTGGAAAAGGGTAATATATGAGATGGAGTGTATATCGCATATAAGTTGTATAAGTTGGTAATGTATATGGAACAACAGAAGGGGTTATGAATGAGAAGAACTGTTGAGCTTTATGATGAAATATGTGAATAGGTTAGGATATTGTGGTACTGAAAAGCTGAGAAGCAGATAAACAAAGAAGTTTAAGAAATGGAAGCAAGATTACTTGGGAGTGAAGGCACTGAAGTTATGCATTGCAATGAAGCTGGAGGAAATAGTCTTTTACCTGTGTATTCAAATGCTGCATATATGGTACATTATACTTATTAGGTTTTCTTGACAAGGAAAAGTAATAATGTTGAGTGCTGGAGGTGGGATAAGAGATGTTGACTAGTTACATTAATGGTGGGGTTGTAAGGAAGTAGGGGAGCTCTGGTTAAATGTAATAATCTTTTGGAGCTATGCAAATATATGGGAAGTGGTTGATTTTTTTTTGTGGGAGTTCTGTGTTTTCAGAGTGCCAGCAAAAACAAATAGACAGTGGATTAAACTGGAGACAGCAAAGAAATGGAAAACTTGAAGGGAAATAGAAGGAGTGAGGGCACAGGATTGAACTTGGATTTGGAAGGCAAAGGGAGGTCAGATAATGGTAGGGAAACAGAACAAATGTGTTATGTGCAAGAAATGGCAAGAAGAGGATGGAGAATGTGAGGCTGGGGGCAGAGGAAAAGCCAGAGTTATGATTGAGATTATCCATATTTTAATTATTAATATTATGTTTGATATTTTTACTTTTTTGCATAAGAAGTGAAGTGTTTATGGTATCTTCATGTATTGAAAGTATAATTTGAAAGGTCAGTAAAAAGTAATTAAAATGCAGTGTATTGGTTTAATTCTTCCAAATTCTTAGGTTCTTACATACCTTGATGGGAATAGTCCCCATTCCTATATCAGAGCAGATTTCAAGTTTATGCAATCAATATTGCTTCAGTCTTTGATGTAAGCTAAGAGCCTTTTTCTTAGCACCCAAATTCTGTCTAGAATTGCCTCCTTCTATGCAGTTCATATGGGGATACATATATTGGTAGCATGTTTATGTATTCTTTGTTTATTAGTCCCATTACCCCTCCTCCTCCTACTACTGCTACTGGAACTATCTGAGCATCGTTCTTCCTACATTGCTCTCATTTCTGCTTGCAAATATTGATATTTTAAGCTGTCTCTCAGTACAAAAGACACTATAATTGCTGGATGTAGCAATTGCAATGGTCAGTGTTAACCTTTTTGTGTTTTTTTTTTAAGACTACTGTATCTAATTTTCCTGGATTTGTTTTTTGAACTGGTTGGTAATAAATGCTCCCATGTAATATAAACTTTATCATTGGTGATAATGCTTTGCTGCTCATGTCTCCAATGTTTTTTCAGCTATGTTTACATTGTAGCATTTTCACAATCTCCAATGTAACAGTGTTGCCACATTATTGCGCCTTTTAATGTATAAACATTCTGCCATGAGTGCATCACACACAATGAAATGTGTAATTGTTTCCTTTTCTATTTTACAGAACCAGCATTTTTCTGTCTCTCACTTTTTCAATGGACTTTGCAAATCAACGTGTATGTAGCCCACTATCTTGGATCACTGTTATTAGCCTTTCTTTTTTCAGTTTTAATTCACCTCTCCTTAACCATTCCTCTGTCAAATTTTGGTTAACATGAGGTTGTCCCAGAAATATCTGTACTTAGCACTATATTTGTTGACTTCCCAATTTTCTTTCCTTCTCTTCTGAATCTTTTTCTTATACTTTTTTCTTTTTTCTTTTTGACTGTTTCAGTTACTGTCTGATTTTTCTCTTCTTCTAGTTTCATTTCTATTTCTGTTTTATTCCAAAATACATCTGCTAAACAAAGAAAAAAAATGTCACTTTAGACTTCTTCTCTTCATGCTTCAAAACCTTCATTATGTTTGTATCTGATGAAGTTAACAGATATGTATGTAGTCCTACACATGGATTCAATTTGCAGGAGGCCCATACCGCCTTTAGAGTGAAAAGGATAAATATTCTTGGTATTGACCGTTTTTTATATCATTTGATAAGCATGAAGCATTTCTCTATTTTTCATGGCCAACTAATTACTTTTTGAGGCCAGTCAGTTACACCAAAGCTGTATTTTAGAACAGGAAGAGCAAATTTATTTTAAGCTTGGACTTTTTTTCCGAGATGTCAAGGCAGTTTTTAGTATATTAGTTTTAGTCTTGTGAAGTATTCCTTATTGAGCTTTATTCTCGTTTGCTGATGCTTTATTTCTGACTCTTCATCTGTGTTCAAATAATTATACATTTCCTCCTGCTCAAGTTCTTTTACATCACATTCATGTCCTAGGTTGATATTTTATTGGTGCTGCAGCTTTCCTTTTTTTAATGTTGATTTTCATATTTATCAAGCCCAAATGTTATTCTTACACCATCTGAGAAAAGTTTAACTATTTGTTGTGTTTTCAGCTCCTCATCTGATTAACTATACACGTTTAAATCAACCATAAAAACATTAGATTAGATGTCTTTAAGCAAGGTTGGTTTCTGGGAGGTAAACTGCTAAATGGATTAAGGGCAAAGCAAAACAGCTGTGGTGACAAAAAATTACCTTGGAATATCCCCCTTTGAATTTTTTCCCTAGGATAATAATTTGCCCTTTGGCATAGCTTAGTTGCAGAGTGATTTAGCACTGTTTTATACTCACTGCAATATAATTGATGAATGTAGTTTAATATCTTATACATCTGTAAACATTACATTATCTATGAATGTGGGATGCTGTCAAACATTTTTCTGTAATCTATCCATGTTATATTTAGATAATTTTCTTATTTAACAACAAATGATCATTTGTTCCATATGACTTTATTACCCTTTTGTTATATTGTCATTATGTTTTTTTTTTCTAGATGACTAGAAACTCTCCCTCTCTCTCTATGGCAATTCCAGTATATAATTTGTATATTGCCAGAAGCCAAGTTATATGTCTATAGCTTTTAGGATGGCCTGCAGGTTCACTCTTAAGGAGGAGTGTCATTTTTTTTCCTGTTGTAAACCAGGTTGGTGTCTGTTCAGGGTGTGGATATAAATAATCCTTACTCAGGATGTGAAGATACTCATATGCCCATCTATATTTTCTGAAGTATATTTCATTATACTGGAGGCATATTTCAGTAAAGATCCAAACTATTATTATTATCATGATGATGAACTAAACAAGGAGACACTGCAAATGCTATAAAAACTATGTTGTCAGTCTGCATATAGGGTAGACTTGGATCCTGCAACAAAAGTGATTCACTGCAAATTTAAACAATTATATATTTGTATTGTAATAGTCTGTCAATTTTAGGATCTGACATTTTTTCTAGTTTTTACCAAGTGCATCTACTAGGGGTATTTGCTACAATGTATTAGTTTGTAATTTATAGGACTTGGTAATTTTCCAAGTGCTTACCTAATATACCCACTAGGGGCTTTGCTACAATGTAGCCTTTTTTATTGGGATGTGATATCATTTTATGAAGTTTATTGATTGGTTCTTTCAGACTTTTAAATGTGTTGTAAAAGATTGCCATATGGTCTGATGAAGCTATTCGGTGAAAGTGCTTACTGTCTGCAATAAAATGTTTCTTATATTTTATAATCATGATTATTCAAGTATTGCCATTTTTGTTGACTGCAATTGTTGTCTTATTTATTGGGATTTATTTCTAGTTTAATAGCAGTCATACAACATACCACTTCAGTTCGGTATTCTTAGTATTTGTTACGCTAGTAATTATTTGAAAAAGTCTGAAAAACCTCAACAAGCATAAATACAAATGTCATCACTTTTCTTTACTGAGACCGAAACTGTCTTTGCTTTATATATAGAGCTGCATATGCATGAACGGTTTTCTCCCACAATACAACAGCATCAGGCATCTCATTTTTCTCTGAACTCCAGTATGTATAATATATGTAAAGCATCTACTGCATGTCTATGTATATACACTTTTGTTTTAATAAATGGAAAATAAGACAGTACATTTTTGCTGCAGAAGTGTTTTTAATGCTACTTTTTAAAAGCATGATGATTGTCCCTCCAGAAATTACAGTGGCAATTATTTTAAAGCCAGAAAGTCAGACCATTTGAAGGAAATATCATTCATGTTTCTCAGTCATCAAAATTGGTTTAAAGATGATGACATTCTCCTTGTGAATGAGCACACCAGATAACACAGGATTTATTCTGTTTCATTCTACTGATCAAGAGAGCTGCTTAATCCTAGCTGGAATATCATTTCAGCCCTCACTAAGGATCAGAGAATCAGTGATGCATACCAAGATTTTTTGGTTTTATTAAGGATGCAAGAGTTGTACTGTAGCCTGAACAATGTCTAGAATATTTTAAGAGGCTAAAAGCTTGACTGCTGTTTCACTAAAGAATGGCAAAATATGTGAACTCATTGCAGTGATACTTTCAGCTTTACTTTAATTATGAAACAAAGTTAATAAGCTTAACCAGTTTTGAGAACTTTTGTTCAAATAATTGTCATTGGCAAAAGCCTGCTTTTGATAAATACAAAACAGTTGTTTTGTCAATCAGTGGACTTTTCTGTTGCCGTATTATACTCAACAAGCATATATTGAACTTGTTGACATTCTGTTTTCATTTGCAATACAAAAACTAATGCAAACTAAATAGGTCTGAGAAATGCAAAGGGCATGCTATATCTTTAATTATTAAACATTGCATATTGTGTTTATGGTAATCTGATGCATTGCAAGACAATTTAAAGTAACTTTGGTATAAATGCTTTTTGCAATTTTTATTTGCGTTGCACAATGCTCTATATTTGTCTTGTTCATGTAATAGTATATGAATCTTGGCTTCATAGATGATACCTAATGCCAGCTGGCCAAGTTTGCCTTTTCTCTTTGTTAGCGTTACATAAATGCTTACATTTCTGCCTGCCTATTTATACAGACATTTAAGTTTTCCATAAACCATGCCTGTGAGATTAGACAAGACAGAGTTCATTTTTCCTGCACTGACATAAATGAAAAGCTTGCTCATGTCTTCTATTCTGGTTGTCTGTACTCTGTGGGAAAATTATATACACTATGACTACAGCACATATTTATATTACTAAGGATTGAAAATGTTATGTTCATATTGAGGGATAGTTGATTTTCTACTCCTTCCCATAGGTATATAACCTCTTGTTCTTGAAGTCATAACTCTGTAAATTGAAAAAAAATGTGATACTAAAATTGCTGCTCCTTGTTCTTGTTCTGATTGTAACAGATTTTGTGATGCACATAGTTTGTCAAAATTCACAGCTCCCCCAAACCTGAGAACACAGCTACGTATGCAGAATTATTTACAGAAACCCTGTACAAATATGTAAATGGCTGCACTGAGGTCGCCATACCTGCCAAACATAAGCCCAGATCTAACAACAAAAACAAACCCCACTGATGGAATCCTCTTCTTAATAGGGAAAGTTATGGTCAGAATCAGGAAGAGCAACTCTCATAGAGATAAGAGCTTTCTGATTTAACTCAACAAGAAACTAAGAGCTCTAATAAAACTCAACAAGCCCAGTTATGAGGTCAGGATCGCCTCTCAGGCTAAGGACAATCACAAAGCCTTCATCAGCTATGTCAGAAACCTTAAAGGTAGCACACAGCAGTGTGCAGAACTGGTGGTAAGTGGTACAACCTTCACTGACCAAGGTGACATAGCAAGTCTTCTAGCTGATTAATTTAGCTTTAACTTCACCCCTCCACTCAAGCCCCACTTCCCCCTGTGGAATACCTTTTGGCATATCTCCCCAAGTATCAGCAGCAAGCAGCTCCTGGCAGCACTCATTAAGGCCTAATACACTACTTCAGTGGGCCAGAACAATATCCCCAGTTCCCTCCTAAATAGCCTCAAACATGAACTAGCAGGACCACTAGAGGCACTGTTCAACTACAGCCTCAAAACAGGTTACGTACCAAGTGAATGCAGGGCCACAATGGTCTTTCCTCTCCAGAAGGGAGGACCATCAACCAGCCCCAGAAACTACAGACCCATCAGTATGACAAGTCTAATGTGGAAAGCCATGGAAGAAAATATGGAAATGACCAACAAAGACATTAGCAACCTACCAACACTGGACCCATCCCAGTTTGGTTTTGTCAAGGGAAGATCTTGCCTACTCAACCTTGTAGAGTTCTTCAAGAGGGTCACCAAGGCTTTGGATGAGGGATAAATGGTACACACTACCTACCGCATCCAAGGCGTTCAATGCAATACCCCACTGATGTATTGTTGACAGACTCCCAGAACTGGGCATAAATCCCTACATAATTCATTGGATTGTTGGTTGGCTCACAGAAGGGAAATGAGGATTGGTGAGACCTTTTCCACTAGGGACCAGTCACCAGCAGAGTACCCCAGGGCTCTGTGTTGGACTTGTTTCTGTCTGGCATCTACTTCTCAGAAATCAAGGCAAATGTTGAAGGCCTCTGGCTCACCAATTTCCCAGATGACTGTAAATTGGTTGCTATCATAAATTCTACCTACAACACAAACTCCAAAAAAGGAAAGGGTCTGACACAAACAAATGATTGGTGCCAGATCCATGGATTAAAACTCAATGTGAAGGAATGCATTATAATGCCCTTTAGGAATTCAACCACCCAAGCCAATTAGTCCATTGATAAAACACAACTAAGAGTTGACCGGGTAGATGGTGATTTGGGAACATATGTTGATAGTAATTTAGCCTTTGACTAACATGTAGCCAAGATAGTAAGAAAATCATTTTATTTCACTCAACCCATAAGCAAGAGTGTGGCATCCAGGTTCAAAGAAGTTATAGTACCAGTCTACATGGCCTTTATCAGAATCCTCATGAATGCAAGGCCCTCTTTGGCATGTACCTAATCAGACAACTGCAACAGTTGGAACATCCTGAGGCGTTTCTCACCAGGAGAATCCAGAGTTTGAGTACCTTATCCTACACTGATAGCCTTAAGGCCCTATCTCTTTACTCAGTCTCTTACAGGTTACTGAGACAGGATCTTTGTCAAGCATATAAGGCATTCTCAGACCTAGGACTGATTGACCTCTTGCACATCCACAAAACAAGCAGCACCAAGAACACCAGTTCCAAGGACTTGAAGTTTGCTGGTAACAAAAATAAAACACGCTATAGAGACTGATATTTGTCTCAAAGGATTCCTACACTGAGGAACAAACTCCCCATGCACATGAATCAGAGTAAATCCACGACCCTTTTCAACTGAATCCTTGATCAGAGTCCAATGGTAAGTTAAATAATCTGAAGCTATCATTAACCCCCTCCCCAACATAACCCTTAGCTACTTCCTTAGTAACATACTCCCACCATATAGTGATCCGATGTACTTGAGAACAAAACTGGGTTGGGTTGCATGGGTAAGCTTATAATGACACTGGTGGTCGATAGCCTAGTACAAACGTATGGACCGATGAATACAATATGTCTGAATACATTCATTCAACAGGCAGGTAATCATAACTAAAATAGACAAGTTCTCCAAAGTCACTATCAATCTATTAGTTCTGATTTCCTGCTTTCACTGTAACTGTAGATTCTTTCTTTTGTTAACTGAGTGAGTGTTTGACTTGTTTTAGTGGTAGCAAAGTATCTCTGGACACACAACTCAATTCCCACATAGCTATCTCTTTCTCTTTGCTTTCTTGTTCACTCTCTGATCCCTTTTATCCAACCATACTGCTGTTGTTTACTTTTCAGATTCAGAGAGAGCTTTATCAAGATCTGATTTGTTATTAGTCTGCTTTGGTAATTGCTGAAGCAGATGGCAGCTTTACCAATGTTTTTCAACTTGCCTTTGTCAGGTTATAAATAACTTTCTTATTTCCTGACTACATTAATATAATAATTTCCCTACGGATTGCTGACACTGATGCTAGTAGTACTGTCAATGTACTAAAACTCATTCTGTTATCTTCTCTAACCATTTTATTTTTGAACGTGTTTTATTTATTTTGCTGATTGCATATATCTTTCTTATTTCTTTCTTTCATTCTTTCTTTATTCCCTTCCTGCCTTCCTTTCTTAATGTCTTTCTTTCTCATTTGTAAACTTGGTAACTCTTTTTAGGCACCACGGAGGAAAGTATTTGTCTATCTATAAATATATCTATATCTACATATATATATATATATATATATATATATATATATATATATATAGTTTACTATTGAAATAGCGATCGAACTTGGTCGAACGGCCACTTCTGCAACATATTTACGCGAACCGAAACCGCAAAAATTGTTCGCCACCGCCAGGCATTCGACGTTCAACATTACCGGCCGCACAACACCTCCACACCCATGCTACCATGGTTCACGCAGGGGCGAAGATCTGCTGTTCGCACAATTGGATTCGACCGCGATGACATTCGCTCTTCCGCCTTCGAGCAAGTCAAGTCGCACATAGTCGGATCAGCATTTCAATGGTAAACCTATATATATATATATATATATATATATATATATATATATATATATATATAAATCCAACCACGAATAAAAATATTCCCAGCAGTAGGAATACCTCTCTGCTTACAAAAAATATAACTAAAAATCCAAATATCAAAGCTGAGAGATAACCAAGGCGCACATAAAAATCTAGCATCAACTATTCAGTGAATGAAATGTTGACCACGATATAAAAGTAAAATAAAGTCTTATTTATTTCTAAAACAACTGGTAAGCGCTTTCACCGTAGCTTCATCAGACCGTTAAAATTTAAACTCATGCATTACACAGATTTATAAACTTCATTTGATGACTCAAACGAAGTAATTAACTCATTTAAAGGGACAACACAAAATGCATTTTTATATAACTTAGTATCCATTACAAAAACATTCATGATATCATCAAGGCGTTGCCTATCAAGATAAAGTCTATTAATATGTTGTGCTTGTTCTTTTCATAAATGCGCGTCATGATTTAGTTGAATGTACATACTGCATTTGGATATTAAGTAATCTATATAGATATTTCATAAGGGTATCATAGCAATACTTCACATATAATTCATAGATACCCATAACTATAGTGCATATGAATATGACTCAATAGCAATTTAGAATTACTTGCAATAAATAACATGTAACAAAAAACTTATGGTAATCTACCCAAAACACATTCCAATCCAGCCACAAAAAATATATAGTACAAAATATAGTGAAAAATGTGCAAATATTTTATAAACATTATTAAAAACATTAGAATAAAACTACTCTCATTATATAATACTTGAAAACTTGCATAATAAACCTAAATTAAATAACTCTATCGAATTAATATTCGACATAAAAATCAGGTTCATGCTATATAATATACATATAGCTAATCCGTAAATTATCTAAAATCATTGAAGTAGCTCATACACTAATTCTTCATAGTTGACAGTCACGATGCAATGCTTACTAGTGTTAATACTTATTATAATGTATAGTAAATAATGCACTATCGAATACTCAACTCTCAAAATTCACAGATAATATTATACAATCTAACAACAGCATAATTCGTCTATCTAACTGAACACTGAATATAAAATATAATATATTTGATATCAATTAATGGCCTGAAATGTGGGAATCTGTAAATTAACTATATTATTGCTGGTGTATTAGAGTTATATTACCCTATTACTGGACCTCTATATAAATGATTTAATAAAGGCGTCAATGGAAGATTCATATAATAAATCATAGAATAAATCTACAGTTCTGTTATAACAATATATAAACAACTCCATTTTTACATGGTGTTATTATCGATTATAACATTCATACAATTATCTAATATGGACTGCACCTATAATGAATTACCTAATAAAATAATAAATATAAATATATAAGGGTACATAAGAACAACCTGATGTTACTTTAATTACCTATGAAAAAAGAGGCTCAAAACTAATATAAAAGGAAGAAAAAAATAAAATGATATTGTAATTGGTAATAAAGTATGTGAAATTATCTGATGTGGACGTGCCCCTCTAATGACCTACCTAATAGCATAGTAAATGTATACGTGAAACTGACCTGCTACTGCTTATAGTTACCCATGAAGAAGAAGGAAATTATTTGGAATAGAATGTTGTGTGGATATAGGAATATCACATGGGCGCTATTCCTAGCTTAATAGATGAGAATAAAGACATTAGCACATAAGTTGTTCAGTAGCCTAATCATAAATTATAACATATAGTATTATCATCTAACTTTCAACCGTCTAGCTCTAAGCATAGGTTTTAAGGAGGCCCTCTCATTGAGACCCATACCCCTATCAGCCCGTAATCTCATAATCCAATCAATTTCTTTACACTCAGTAGTATTACGGATGTTCCCTTTCCTGATTGAGGGAATAACACGATCAATAGCCATAAATTTAAAAGTATGATTGTGTCCCTCGCTAACTACATGCTTGGCTAGGGCATTGGTGACATAACCAATCCTTATGGCATAAAGATGCTCCCTAATCCTAATACGGAGCATCCTATTGGTTTTGCCAACATAAAATGCTTCACATTCTTGGCAAATTGCCAAATATACTAAATTTTCTGTGTCATATGAAGCTGTAATATGAAAATAGAAAGTTTGTCCTGTTTCTGAGTGAATAAAGAAGTCGCCTGTGGAAATGTATTCACAGTATCCACACCGCCCACACGGACAGGTTCCAATGTGATCATGAACACTATTGTTCCTATTAAGATTTCATAAAAGGCTTTTCAAATTGGGTTTATTCCTATATTGAAAACTGGGATGATCACCCATTATTGATTTGATGTCTACATTACTGGTTAGGATGCGCCAATGCTTATTAACTATATCCATCACTATTTTCCTATCATTAGTATAATACATGGGTACCTTCACTGGTATATATTTATTTAACTTCCCTGGTGGATTATATGTTTGTTCAGAGAAATATGGCAATGCCCTGTTAAGTCTCAGGTCCCCTATATCCGACAACCCTTTATTGATCTATATATATATAGTTACAGTTCACCTAGCAAAAGGTAAGAGGTGAGGCTGGGATTTTGGATGTCAGTGCAAGTGTTTAAGGGTTAGGGTAAGACTTAGGTAAGGGTAGGTTTACTCTGTGTGTGTGTGTGTGTGTGTGTGTGTGTGTGTGTGTGTGTGTGTGTGTGTGTGTGTGTGTGTATGTATATGGATCTACTGTAGAAGTTTTAAAACTTCGAGTTTCATATGGCTGAGACCATATGATTGAAGTTTCAAAACTTCAAACACCTGAAAAAAAAACAAAAACAAAACAAAAACTTTACCTGGGCATTTTTTTAGGGGGGCAAGCCCCCCTGCACCCACCATACCCCCTGCTATTTAAATATACTAACTCTGAGATCACTCTACAGTGAGGAAAAGGGAACATTTCCTGTTCTATGCTGTATGGAGATTTCTGTTCAGAACGTTTGAAGTTTTAAAACTTCGATCATATGGTCTCGGCCATATGAAATTCAAAGTTTTAAAACTTTGATCATCTGAAGGGAACCCGTACATAAATATATATATACATATATATGAGTGTTTGTGTTTTTGTGGGTATGTATGAGTCTTTGTCATTTGACTGAATGCTGATTTGATTAAATCCCAAATGGTTAAATCCATTTGGCCGAAAACCATTTGAAGAAAACATTCTCCACATTAAATATATCATAAAAATGTTTTTTGTATGGGAAGAGACTTTTCCTCCTTCACCTCCCTTATTTATATATACCAACTCTATGGTTGTGCAACCAAGGAAAAAAGACAAAAAAAAAAAAAAAAACTCACCTCACACAGTGAATCAGTGGTGGGGTGTAAACATGAACATGTATGTACAGAATGAATGGATGCTGTGTGTATGTGTGGCTGTGGTCATTGTGTCACAGCTTTTTGATCTGTAAAACATGACTACAAAAACACGTTTTCTTTCATTTATTTCCTAACTATTGCAGTACAAGGCAGCAGATGAAGCTACAAAGGATTATGACTGTATCTTTCTTATGATAACCAGGGAAGTTTTGCATTTTCTATATGGATGTCAAGATTTCTTCACATCCATGTGTCAAACACATAACATTCTGGTTTTAATTAGAGACCCCATCATAATCCTTTATATTTTCAGTGAAATGGATATCAAAAGTTTATTATCATGTGTTATAAGTAGATTATTATGTGTTATATTTAAAATATACATAGGTTTGGTCTGTTATATGATAAGGGTATTATTTTGATAATGTCAGATACATTAAATATATGGATCATTATCATCATCAAGGGTGGGGACTTGATTCATGTTCAATTAATTCTTTTTTTTTTTTCAAAAAAAATTTTATTGGCAATTTTGTTTTAATACAATAAAAACCAAACAAGTTATAACAAGATAAATAAAATACACAGTATACTAATAAAAATCACAAAATTTCAACAAGCATCCCCACAAGCTGTCAGAAAAACATAATATAACAGTAATTAAATAGTACTAAATATTAGAATTAAGCTACAAACCACTGAATTAAATCAAGAAGAAATAAGGAGAAGTGTATTAACTTTGGAGCAAATTTTTAGATAAAGGGCGCTCTTCTTAGGACTCTTACTAATGAATTTGTGAGCAGCCATGTATGTAAATACCAATGATTTAAAGTTATTCCAACAAAGCTTAGTACGATCCATCCAATTTCTAGAGATGTACAGTTTCATGAGAGAACATAAAAAGACCAAAACATGGGTATCAAATAAAGAAAGAGTACACATAGGTATGTGAAGGATGGCTAGTTCCCAACAAAGGGTTGATTTGTGGTACCCCATTTTTTGAAGACGGACCTTTAACGAAGTCCAAAGTTTATGAGTATGATAACAGGACCAAAAGATATGAAATAAATCAGCGTAGGGTGCTGAGCAGCAGGAGCAAGAAGGAGATTTATTGGAGTCGATTTTTGCTAATCTAGCTGGAGTAAAATATGTATTATTGTTAATCATCAATTGTGTGTAAAAAAGATTCTTAAAGGGGGAGAAATTAATAGTGTTCTTTATGGACAAAAGTTTCTGATTATGTGAAAGAAGAGGGTGATAATTATTCCAATAGTTTGAAAAAAGACATGGACTATTATTTATCATAGATGATATAAGTTTATATGAATTAGAAATCATTTTCTTGGGTAGAGTAAGATTATGCAAAACAGATTCTAATAAGGATATATTTTGTCCATTATCAAAAAGATGTATAAATTTATACTTAATAATATCTCTCAATTGTCTGATTATCGATAAATATTTTTTATTTATCTTCAATATCACACATAGGTTAGATAATGATTCATTATTATGTTTAAGTATATCCCAGACCACCAAGCTTTTAATTTCCGGGAATTTAGAAAGATTAACAGGAAGATTATTAATTGTAATATTAGGATTTAGATGTAAGGGTTGAAGTAAGGGAAAGGTTTTATCTAGATTTATAAGTTTCATTAAGTTTTGAAAAATAATAATCTTATGTTTTAAATTATTTGAGAGTTTGAGATTTTTTAAGGAATCTTTTACGAGAAAAGGGAGGGCCTCCGGATTCAAATTCAGACTTATAACATGTTGAAACCATATTTTAGACCATAACGGATAAGAATTATAATCTACTAATTTAAATTTGGAAATACATAATAACCTACTTGAATGATGAAGTAGTATAACTGAAAATTTGGCAGTCCCAGTCCTCCACCCGATTTGGGAATAGTTAGTTTATTATATGCAATTCTCACAGATTTTGGATACCAGATAAATTTAGCTAAATCCCTACATATTTTAGTCAAAAAAGACTTTGGTATTACCTGATCTACAGAGTTGAACTGAAAGAGAATTTTAGGTAGAATATTCATTTTAATTATAGCAGCTTTAGACAAGAGAGATAATTTCAACTTCTGCCACCTAAGAATATCGAGAGTTATTTTGGACCATGATTTAAGGAGATTATTTTGAAATGTAGATGAAACATTATGATTAAAGGAAATCCCTAAATATTTAATATCGAAAGTAATTTTAAAGGAAGACAAAGGAAAATAATTTGGATTATATCCCTGAAGATTTATAGGAAAGATGTGAGATTTCTGAAAATTAACTTGATAATCTGAAGCTTTAGAAAAGGCCTCAATGGAAGATTCAATCTTATGAAGATCAGTGTTAGGAAGTTGAAAGTAAATAATTAAATCATCAGCAAAAGCTGACAAAGAAACTTTAGTATTCATTACTCTAGGAATCACATGAAATGTATTTGATTTTATATAAAGAAATAGGGGTTCAATGAATATATTAAAAAGGAAAGGAGATAGGGGACAACCCTGTCTAGTGCCATTAGTTATTCGTATTGGTTTTGATAAAATTTTGTTTATCCATAGGCAAGTCGAGGAGTTATTATATAAAACTTTAATCATATCTATGAAAGAAGGGGGAATATTGAAATATGATAAGGAAAGAAAAAGAAACATCCAGTTAACCCTATCAAAAGCCTTCGTCGCATCTAATATCAAGGCATAAATTGCATTTTTGTCTTTTTTTAGAATATGCATTAATGAATCTAAAGTTAAGGTATTATCCCAAGTATGTTTACCTGACATAAAGCCTGATTGTTCCTTGGATATTATAGAAGGAAGAATTTTCCTAAGCCTATTTGCTAAAAGAGAGGCTAAAATTTTAATGTCAATATTAATCAAAGAAATGGGGCGATAATTGTGCGGATCTGATTTGTCCTTTTGATTTTTTAAAATTAAAATCGTTTTCGAAGTATTCCAATAAAGATCTGAGATACCATGTTTTATTACGTAATTATATACTTTTAATAATATAGAAGAAATCAATAAGTTATAAGTTTTAAAGAATTCAGCTGTAAATCCGTCAGGGCCAGGTGATTTCCCAACCTTAAGATTCGAGATAGCTTCTTGAATTTCTTGTAGGCTTATAGGAGCTGAAAGCAAGTCACCTTGACTTTTACTTATGGAGGGAAATTTAATAGAATTAAGAAACTCAATCATATTTTTATGCGTAGTACTACTTGTACTTCCATTAGAATATATGTCAGAAAAAAGGTTAGAAAAAAGTTGTATTATTTCTTGGTCAGAGTTATAAATCTTGTTATTAAGGTGTAACCGAGATATCTTAGGAGGTTCTTGATTGTTTCTAATTAATTTTGCAAGAAATTTAGATGGAGTTTGTGCCCATTCAGAGTAGGTTGCAATCATCCTTTGTTCAAAAATGGTTAGGTTCTGTTTATGTAGTTGAAGTAATTGGAATTGTAAGTCATTTATTAAATTATCTCTATTGGGATCTACATTTATTTTTTGTTGTTTTTCTAGTTCGAGAAGTTTATTTGTAAGTTCCATTTCTTTGTCTTTATATTTCCTTTTAAGAAAAGAGGCTTTATTAATTAAAATACCTCTCATATAAGCTTTACAGGCTGCCCATTGTATATCTAAGGGTATATCAGAACTATCCAGATTAAGGGTAAGATTAGATAGTGTTTCAGTAATTTCCTGAATAATGTCTTTATTACGAAGTAAATTATTATTGAGTGTCCAATTATTATATTTAGAGGGAATTTTTTTTGAATAGGGTTAATATTTATTGAAATCTTAGAGTGATCAGAGACGGATCTCGGATCCAAGAATAGAACAATATCAAAGTGTGTAAGAAATTCGAGATTAAAAGAAGTCCAATCTTGACCAAGATTTGGAGCATTTTGAATAATAAGTGTATAACTCCTCTTTCGTTATCTGGTCCTTCAAAGAAACAGGGTCAGTAAGACTAAGGTCAAACATCAAATCTTCCAAGGCAGAGGAGGATTGGGTATTGTACCAATAATAGGAAGATTTATTAGAACGATCTACAATAGGATCAATAACAGCATTCCAATCACCCCAGCTATAATATAATGATCTTTAAAGGTTGCTAAAATATTATGAATTTCTGCAATAAAAATATATTGCTGAGAACACGGGCCATATAAATTAAAAAATAGAATAGGTTTATTAATATTAGGAAATTGAGATGTGAAAAAACACCATCTACCATTTACATCAGACCTTATATTAAGTATGGTACCCTGGAAAGATTTTTTAATAATTATCGCTACTCCTCTAGCACTAGAACTATTACCTGAAGAAATAATTAGTTTCACCCATTTCTTTTCACTTACTCCTGCCCAATCCCTATCATACAAATGTGTTTCTTGAAGGAAACATATATTAGCATATGATTTAAAAATCAAGTGACAGATAAGCGCCCTTTTAGACTTATTTTGCAACCCTCTAACGTTCCACGAATCTATATATAAAGTCATAATACAATAAGCTTAGTAGGCCTAGTATATACCTATTGTAGAAGAAAGGAAAAACCTAAAAAAATAAAGACGGTGACTTTGTAAAAACCAAAAGCGCTCATTTTTATTCGTAAATACATAGCTGACTTTTATTTTCAATCTTCTCCTATATTTTCCATACTTTCCTTTATCTATAATCATAAAATGACAGTGATAAGAATAGAAAAAGGACAAAGAAAAACAAAATACGACAGCAAAGAGAATCCTTCCATAACTCCCCAGTGCCTACCCACCCCTCAAAACTAATGGAAGGAAATAATATATAATACAACTGTGAAGCTTTTGAAATGCTAGCATAATAATTCTTGTTATAACAAAAGAAAGAATAAAAATTAAGTAACAAACTAATACTCCAACAATATGTACATATATACATCACACAATGTTTCCAAGACACAGCCATGTTAGAACCCATAAACCCACACCCACGAGATCATATCCAGAACAATGAAATTAGCCATAAATAAAAGGAAAAGTAAAATTAACTTAACTAACTATAACCTATAAATATGATTTTCCAGAAAAAAAATTAAATCTAAAAAATATTATTTATAAAATGTAAACATTTGTATGGTACATACCTAAAATAATTAGTCACTTTAAGATTATATTTTAAATTTTAAGATTATATTTTAGTGCATATTCAACAACACTAGTAAAAATTAGAATTTAAGATAAGAAATCGACATATAAGAACACTGGACTCAATACATGCACACACTGAACTAAGTTGAATACCCCATGAAAATACTGTGAGAAGCCATTTATATCCTAAATGAGTCATGTAAACCAGTCCCCACCGCATGCATTAAGGCAGACATTAACAAGTAATACATTAGATATATATTAAACTATACCACCATTTCTTAAATATCTACAGAATGAAGTCCAGAACAATGAACTGTCACTGTAGGAAACCTCATGAAGTGAAAACCTCATGAAGTGAAGCATATCAGCATCTCAGCGACAGAATCATAAGCAGAGGTTCCGCCTTTTACAGTTAAATGAGAGCCAGAATTCTCACGCAACTCCACACGGAGGAAATGTATCAGGAAAATAATCTCCAGAACTAATCATGACACCATTTACAGTCACAAATTCGAACATCATGTTGCTTACTGGCATCTGAAGAATCATACAGTCATCCATCGCCTACTCGAGTTTTCTCACTTTATAGTTCAAGTTAACAAAGAAATCATGCCACACCAAAATCAGTGTTAAACCAACAGCAAGGCTTACTTACTTTGTTTGTATATTTGCCAAAAGATAAACCTTGACAGCCTAGATAAATAGTCCTTGAACAACCACTCATGCTGAACAAATGATTACTCGCATAAAACACTTGCATATATCAGCACTTGTAAAAGAACAGCATTTCTTCACAGCGCTATTGTAAGGCAAACTGAGAGTTAACCAAATACATTTTTATAACACTGGATAAGAATTAAAGGCTTTAATAAAGGCATCTTTAGCTTCAGCGAGTACTCGCTGAATATTTAGTCTCTTTATATGTAAATAAAAGGACACTCGGGTATCTCATCTGAAACCTTATATTTCTTTTAATTAAATCAGCACAAAAGGGAGCTAACCTCTGCCTATTCAATTTTATTTGGTGTGGCAAGTCTTGAGTAAAAGTAATTTTATGACTGTTCCATACCAATATTTTTTGCTTTCTTGCTGATTGTAGAATATTTTGAACATCCTGAAAGTTCAACAGTTTGGTATAGATGATGCGAGGGATTTGTGAATCCTGTCTACGTCTAATGGCTCTATGTGCCCTCTCAATTATTATTTTATCAGCTGTAAAACTCGGACCCAAAAGTGCACTGAAAATCTGACCACAAATTAAAATAAGGTTTTGGTTATCATATGTTTCAGGTAGCCCCTAATAATAATGTTATTACGTCGGCTTCTCGCTTCAAGATCTGTTAGTTTAGTTTGTAATTCCTCAATAAGCAGACACTTGACTAATTTTAAAGTCATTATTTTGTGTTTTTTGCTCTAGCGTGTCCACTCTTTGTACTAACTGGTTAATAGATTTAGTAAGACCAGACATTTGGTCAGATATAACCTGGATAGCATCCTGAATTGGTTGAAGCGCTACTTTCAGATCGTCGATGTGAAGATTCGGTTCAGTTTTGTCTTAGCATTTGTTTTATTACTTGAAGAACTACTATCCAGAGCTGTTTTTGAAGTTCTCAACCTTTTACAAGTGTTATCTTTCTCAGGGGAGAGAATTGAGGAGATTTTTGCCTTGGTACTCTGGGCATCCATATTCTCCGCACTTTCTGTCATACCTGGATTCCGATGTACAGAACAGAAGTAAGGAGCGCCAACTGCTAGAAGCGCGAATCCTGTCAGGCACAAAATTTTCACACAGGCCTCCTGGATACTCGTATTCCTTATCCCAGAAACTGGATAAAGGGAAAAATACAGTTTTTACCAGAAAACAGACCACCAAATGACTTCAGGTATGTTATATTAGTCTCTTATAACAGCGAGTAATAATTACTACCGTTTAGAAACAGTTAAGGCTACATAAAATAAAAATTAACGGTAGGAGCTCGTGGTTAGGGTGCTAACTAGCCGACCACCATCTTGGAATGTTGTTCAATTAATTCTTGTGCAGGAGGTTGTGTGTGTATATATAGGGAAGGTTGTGCTCTGTTAACTTATTCTGAAGAAGTCTTGTATTTGGAAACGAAAGTGCTCAATAAATTTTACTCTTTGTACCTGTGGAGTTTGGTTGCTTACTTCTACTTCCTTTATTATTCTTGGTTCTTGTCCTTGTGGTTTAAGATTGCACAGTTAGTTATAGAAGAATTATATAAAATCTGCCTGATGAAAAAGTTAAGTACAGGATTTCTGTCTCATCATTATTGTAAACATTATAACATGGACCATTAAAGCTACACACCACTAGTGAGTTTCTTCCTGTACTTTTCAGTTAGATTCCCCTTTGTCTCCACTAACATATTTTGTGACTTTTGTACAAGTCATTTATCAAAGCAGTGCTTCTGTGTTGCCTGTAAAAAAACAGGGGCCTTTGCCTTGTGAACTTATCTGGCTAGGACATAAACAATAAAATCATTCAGTCTTTGGCTTAATGATTTTAGTTTTCTCAATCTGTAAAAGGCATTCAGAGGCTCTGCTGATAAAAATGCATGTGAGGAAAGAAATGGGTTTATATGCATGTGATAGCCAATGTGAAATAATTTGCTTTTTATCATGTTGAATGCACAGGGCTTGTTATACAGTACTGTGTGATATATTGCACGGTGGTACAGCAACATAAGACATGGGCGGTGCCCCAGCAGTGTCCATAATATGAAATAATATTGGTCATCAGAGTCTGTTACTTACAATAATCACATTCTACTTTACAAGGAAATAAGCTGTGTGTTTTCACCAACACCATGCTTAAAGTGATGCCCTTTATCTTGGTATGACATCATATATAGCACCTTTTTTCTGAAAGTGAAAATGACCTATGCCAGAGGTTTCATTCCTAGACTTTGCTAGGTCAGGCTAAGCATTTCATTGGTGATTCAGCACACAGCACCAGAAAGACATCTGCACCTCTATCAGAAAACTATCCATGGCTTTCTGACTGGTTATTTTTCATCACCTCTGTGCTGTTTAATTCTCTTTCAGACTCCACTGCCTATACAGTCATTTTTTAGCAGTGGTTTATCTGCTAGAAATAAAAGGATAACCTCATCTTGGCTATGTGTTTGGCTGTTGAAAGGAATGGCATACTTAGTATACAACAAAGTGAAGATATTTTATAAAAAATAACTATATATTACCCTCCTCAAAGCAGAATTCAAACATGATTAATAAAAAACAGAATCAAATAAAAAGCAATGTTGACGCAAAGGTTTCAGACTGCTAGGATATGAAAAACTACTCTATTTCCTCTGAATTTTGGTGAAGATGCGATGTAACATTTTTTTCACTTTTACCCATCAGAATGAATTAAGATGGTTCAGGCTGACAGAGCTCACTGTGATTACTGCTAATCATACCTGGCATCTCATTTGGAGAGCTTTGTTATTCCCTGGTAACTTGAAAAGAGAAATGGCCCAAAGGACCTTTTACAGTTATAACACTGGGAAAAATGGCTATCTTAAATACAGTCAATAAAAGGTCAGTTTTATTCCAGCCTAATTTAATACTTTAAAAAGAAATGGTATGAATACTTCAGAGGACCTCATCCATGATATAATCTTTTTCTCACATACAGAATTGGAGCTTTACTTTAGAAGATTCAGGAAAGAGCACATTTAGGAAATTGAGTCACCACATTGTTTTAGCTTCTCAATGCATGGGCTAATAATGGAAGTGTAACTGCTGAAATATTTAAGTGTATATAACGTCTTTAATACTGCAAGATAGTTTTGTTACAGTAACTTCAGATCCTGGTATCTGATTAGTATTTGTAACATAAAAACATCTTTATTTGTATTTAGCAAACCCATCCACGATTCATGCACTTCATATGTTTTCTATGTTATTGCCAACAGAGTCATTATATTAGGAAAGCTACATAGTTCTGCTTCTTTTAACTAAACATTTCCTTTAAAAATATCTGCAACAAATGCACCGTTGGCATCAAGCCATTCCTGGATAAATAGTAACATGTTACCCCTCTTCCTTCCCCTAAACATTTTTACTGGTTCACCCTTTCTATTGGCTTTGTGTAATTACCTATTCCATTATTTGCATCATTTTAGAAAATTTATAATAGGTTGCTTTTCCTATGAATATTCTTTTCTAAGCTCCATCTTCTCTCCCACACAGAACATGTATGCTATGGTTAAAGAGAAAAAAGTTCCATCAACCATGCAGAGGCAGTGATTCTGAAAGCTGTGAGTTTTATCTCCCATATTACGAGTTTGGATGATAAATTCACTTGGCATGTGTATGACCTACTGGTGCTTAAGAAGCTTGATTACCATAACCCCATGTTTAAATTTTGTACTTTTCATACATAGCAAGATTAGTTTTTCTCCGTTTGTGTCCTTTCCCAGCTGACCATCAGCAGCCAGACTGTGCCATTTTATTTTAAATGTTCCTTGTACAATTCCCCAGGGCTGGAACTTCACAAATGGCTAATGTAAAACAGAGCAGACTGCAGCATCACATGCACTGATCCTGCACATTAGGGAATTGTTTGATATGCTGAAATGGGTGGAGCTAATGATGTCACAAGCATCACCAAACATAACTTTAGCTATGTCGCCCCCTTAAATGACATAGTTTAATGCCAATCTGTCATATAATTATGAAATAGCCTCATCACTGGAGGTTTTGTTCTTATGATAGACAGAAATCTTTCCCTCCCTAGGCGAGCTGGAGAAGATGCTCTTCCCCCGCCCCCTACTGTGGTTCCTCTACCACCCAAGCTGCTAGATGACCTTTGGTCATTTGGGTCATAGTCAGGGCTCCACCCCTTTACTCCACAGAGCCAGCTTTACAGAAATATTATTTCTGAAGGAAGTTAAATAAATTCTGACTTACAGGACAGCTTATTTATTAACGTGGAAAGCTCTGTGTAAAGTATCCACCCTGTTTTCATGTATTATTGTTGTTTAATTTTGATATTATGTTCCCAAGTGGAATATTCCAGGCATAGATTTTCAAACAGTACTGGATTAGACATTGCCTAAGACACTAGGCTGAGGTTACCTGTCAGTAACTTGTAACAAACAGACTACGACAACAGTTCTTGAATCATTTCTATATAGTTCAGGTTTTCAAGCCCTTATAATTTTTCCAGGAAGGAATTTTTGTTTCTTGCTTGAAGTTTACAAAAAAATAGCACTGTTTTCTGTAATGGATCAGGTTAATAAGGTATAAAGTTGTACAATAATCTTCCTGTACTAGTTAGGGATTTTTAGATGATTCACGCATCTGAAATGATAGCTTAGGATATGTTATATGAGTTTTGTTTCATTTTATTTGCTTAATTTAACATAAATAAAAGTAAATATGGTGTACATTTTTAAAACAAGTGTTTTAAAGAATAGACGCAAGTTTTGGGTAGAATTTCATTATGTTTATGTATGTGTATATACATATATATATATATATATATATATATATATATATATATATTTATTCATTTATACATTATAGGAAAGTTTTAGTAATTGGTGAATTATAATTATTTGAAATAGTACAAAAGTCCTGGATGGATCTGATTGGTGGGATATGTTCATATGATATGAGAGTTGAGTTATAAATTGACTTGTCTATTATGTGAACGGTTGTTCTGAGGATGTCTTAATAATAAAGACAAAAACATTCAATATTACAGTTGTGCATCTGTGTCCTTTAATACAGCAAATAGTTTGGTTCGTTTAGTTTAGTTTTTTAGTTTGTTGTGACACTGCCACAGTGTTTTTAGATTGGTTAGATGCTCCCTTTAGAATTAGCTATGTGCTACAGACTACAGAATATGCTTTTGTGACATGAGTCATTAAAGTTGGTCAGTATTTAAATTATCTACCATTGTACCTATCACTGTAATGATCATATCATTTTTATGCATAAACCATTTATTTACTAATCATTATTTGCATACCTTTTGCTGAGTTTCATGGTGCTATTTACTGACATTAAAGGTGAAGTCACTACTACCATAACAGGTGCATATTCTTTGTATATCATCTTGTAGAACTTTAGTATCTTTTATTGAAATAATTATGTTACTCGGTTTGCTATCATAAGCATAGCTAGCTATCTGTAGCCCATTTTCTACTTTTGTATGTGATAAAAGTCCAAAAAGAAGGGCCCCAGTAGAGATCCTGTGGAATATCTATCAGTACAGCAGGTAACCTTTTTGTATCCTGACTTGCTGTACATTACGGTTTTAGTTATCAAATATTACTGAATGAATTTTAAATATTGTCAAAGCAGCTTGAACTCTCAGCTTTTTATCAAGTGCCAATGTTACCTTCTCAAAGAATTCTGCAAGACTTAAATGTGAATTATCCACTTAATAATGTTATATATATATATATATATATATATATATATATATATATATATATATATATATATAGAGAGAGAGAGAGAGAGTGAGTGAGTGGGGGGGGGGGGTGGATCCCCTGTGTTATTTTGGATGAATTGTCATATGATTCTGCCAATGATTTTACATAGTAAATTAATCAAGCAGATGGATCTAAAATTGTTTGGATTTGATGTGACCCCACTTTCTGAATTGGTGCCACTACAGTCCATCAAGATAGATCATGGTATGTCTACATACTAGCACTCTGTTTAACACAAAGGATTTGGTTGAGTTTTTATTGGTTATATATAGAAAATCATTAAGTATGGTTTTGCACTATGGAACTTGAGTTTTTAATCTTAATTGTGACAGTAGTTATATAATAAACATCTCTGCATTGTTTCTATAACACTATGATGTAATGTATTTGGTTATCGTGAAGTGTACATTAAATTTTAATACAATTACATTTACTATGACCTGTGGTGAGTGAGTACTTCAATGTTTATTGATAACAAACCTCCCTAAACATGCTTAACCCATAGCATGACCATCTAAACAAAAAGACTGAAAACACAAAAGCCCTATACACAGTGGATGAAAACCTTTATTAAACATTAACACTTTCATTCATCAAACATATGATCTTCATCAGGCCTAACAACCATATTCACTCTCTTGACATAAGTACAATTAATGAAACACATGACATATTGATTTAGTACCACGCTTAGCATACAGCTTTATCTGGCTGGTAGAACCTTAAATGACATTTAATATTAGCTGCCTCATTAAGCCATGCAGATTAAAAGCACTACAAAAAAGCTGTCCCTTTAATTTTTTAATTTATAAAAAAAAAATTTAAATTTCCTCTCCTTAATGTTGGGACCACACAAGCAATAACCACAAATGCAAACTTGATGATATTTAAGTAACATTGACTATGTTTCACTAAGATGTTAAAACACTTTTTCTTTTCTGTTGTTGTTACATTTTTATGCAGTTAGATAGCTTCCTTTTAGTTTTCTCAGTATAAAACTGAATACAACTTAACCGCAAGGCGGTGCAAACCACAGAAGTGCATAAGCTGCTACTGTGTACTGTAAATAAAAGAAGTCAATATTAGAATGAATACCAACTTAAATTCCTCACAAAACCAAGATAGATAAGTTCCCTTTGGTTTGGCAGTTATAATATTTTTCACCAATAAGGAATCATGTTCCAACACTTTGTTTAAATTCTGTCCCCATTTTATAAGTAAACTTAAGCATTTAACCAATAATTTCCAATAATTTAATGTTGCCCAAAATGATTTTCCAATTATTTAATGGTATTTATGATAATAGCACTATCTAGGCTCATATGTATTGAACAGTTTCCTGAGTATTGTGTGCTTTAATCCCTGTTTTGTGCTTTATAAATGCTTAATAAAATGGGGTAAATTTATCTACTTTGTATTCTTGTACTTTAACTGCTATAATATTATATATTATATCCTCAGTCAGAAAATAATCTATCAGTGTATTTAGTTCTTCAAAAATTAATTCTCCACTGAACATATTTTAGAAACTGATGAATTTTCCTCTGACCACATGATATTTCACAAACATTGAATGATAGTTAAAGCAATGTAAATAACTGCTAAAAAATGTTTGGTTTACAAAACAGCCTGCTATTGAAAATATCCAAATATATTAATATATCTAGAAAAGGTACATGGAGCCCTTTACCTCCTAAGGTAAATTTTATTTATTAATTTAAAAAATGCATCTATGGTATCAGGGTCTCCAGACCATATAAAATAGGTAATCAATAACTGATTCCCACTTCTAGGTGATAAACCTTATACCAAACACATATACTACAACTTCAAATACCGCTACCAAACAACCCTCCCATTGCAACCCTCACAAACAAATGAGGATACACTGTACCAACCAGTCTTTCTCCATCCTTTCTCCAAAATTATGTGAATCCCTCTCCTCTTATCTAAAAAAACTGCAAATCCCTTTCCCCACCTTCAGCAAATCAAACTGTACTCACAGTGGGTCACTTAACCTAATGGCCTCTCAAACTTTAGCCTTACTCTCTCTCAACTGGTAACACCTCATAACTCCCCCACTGCTCTCTCCCTTGGCTCTTATTACTCCACAGCATTTCACCATGATGTAAACCTGAAATATAATTGTGTAAAATGTACATTTTCTCATAACAGTTGCTACATCTATTAATTGCTACTTTATAGTTTTGTTGTGTGCTGTTATGTTATGTTCTTTTCTTTAAACATACAACAAACTACCATTCTGTTCCACTTTTTCTTTGTTTGTGAATTATTTCACCCAGGTAGTACCTCCAAAAGGTTAGTTGTGATCAGCTTATTAAATTGGTAATTCAAAGTAAAATGAAAATAAAAGGAACATTTTAAAAAAGACTACATTCTGAAATTATCTATAGGCAAACAACCAGTTGTGTTCCTATAAATTTAACACCAGATTTGCCATTGCTGGCACTACCCTCACACCCATTGCAATGCACTTTAGTTGTTCATAAATAAATTATCCAATACAAAAAAGTAGATTTTCAACATCAATTCCATTATTTACAAAAAATATTTATTTTCATATTTGTAAAGTTAGTATAGCTGCACAAATATTATTTCCATTCTATGCTTCATCTTGCAGTATGGATGTATATAATGATTACACATTCACTGTCAATATACTTGTCTTATTTCTTAAAATTTTAAAATTTCTAAGGTCATCTAGGAATTTGTAAATGACATTTGAAGCACTCTTAGAAACAAAGGATGGAACAGAGATTTACAACACTTTTATGCATTTTAGGATTGCTAAATAAATACATATTCTAAGTAAGGAATGAAATGTAGAAAAACAAAAAATGTCTAGGTATAAAAAAGTCAAATCCGCAATCTGGTAATTTTCACTATCTACCAGCATATTGCTCATATTATTAATATAAACTGAGTGGTTTATAATAATGGCACCATTACCTTTATCAGCTTTCATAAACCTTATATTGTGCATTAAATATAACTCCTTAAGTGACTTTCTGTGATATACTGACAAGCTAAAATATCTCATGGAAGTTATATTAGATAAAATTACAGTAATGTTAGTTTCACATTCATCCACAAACTTACATGAATTGGAATTCAAAATAGGATTATAAACACTTTGCTTTCCTAAATGAATATTAAACACTTGATCTTTAAAGTCAGTGTGTGTTAAAACATATGTAAATTCTACTTCCTAGCAAATAATTTAAATTGCAGTAAAGTATTGGTTAAATATAAAGTTGAGTTAAATTCTAGTGGAAGGGATAAAGGTAAATCTGTTCATGTAGAGGAGAAAACACCTTTGAACTTAACTTGTGAATAGGTACTCTGAATGCCAAGATATTCTCCTCATTCTTACCCTCTGCTTCTTCTCTTGTAACTTGTCAGTTAGACTGAACCGATACATCGCTCCAGGTGTCTAAAACATGTTGTTAGTGTTTTCTTCCCTTGTTTAACTCACCAGTCTTGGTGATCTCTGTAAAGGACATTCACCCTATTTGTTGACTTTTAAAGGGGGTACACCTTGACATCACCAGATAATAAATTCTCATTGGAGGAATAAGTCACCTGTTATTTAATCAGTGGGAAGGGATAAGCCTTGCTTTCCTTATATGTGACTTCATTGTATTTCATTTTTTTACATTTCTGCTAATAATGGGAGATGCATCTATCACTTTTAATGTGAATACCAGTAATGTTATCAGAGACACTGGAAAATAAATTATTTAAGAACAATCTGATCCAGAAACTGTAAAATGATATTGCATATTTTGACACAGCCATTAAAATATTTTCTCTTTTTCTTTTAGTGATCACAAGTATTTATAATAAGTACACTTTTTTTGTCTATTTTTCATACCACTGCTGCTTATGATTCCACTCTTGCAATTCCATGCCTTGGCAGGCTCCCTGGTCTATCCCACAGCAGGAGGGTCTCCAAAATAGGACAGCAACTGTATTCCCTTACCCTAATGACAAACTCTGGGGGTTATACTTTGTGATAATGCTGAGCAGGATGGGTCATGTGAGGTAACATCATACTATAGCCAGTGAGGGATTTTCCTGGTCAAATCCACCCCAGCCCACCCCATGCTGATGCATCATGCATAAGCACTGTCTGGGCCATGAGGGTGTAGCATGTTGCCCAGCTTAATCAGAATATCTCCTCAACCACTCCAGCACTGTGATCAATTTCTTTAAGCTCCAGCCTCCACAAGAGTTCTACAAGATGATCCTACCTACCTACCTGTATGGGCTTTGTTCACCCCTACCTCACTTTCAAGCTTCTGAGACACTAATCAAACTTAGTTCACTTGGGCTGTAGGCAGGAACCAAGGAAAAATTCCGAATGGTCACTTTTCAATCTATTCTTCCCCTTCTAAGGGAGAACAATTGGATGTGCTCTATAGACCTCAAGGATGCGTACTACCACATTCTAATGGACAGACGATCCAGGAGGTTCCTCCGCTTCTGGCTGGGAGCCAGTCACTACCAGTTCAGGGTCCTTCCCTTTGGCCTCACCACAGCCCCCAGGGTGTTCACCAAGGTATTAGCAGTGATTGCGGCCCACCTGAGACTCCAGGAAATACAGGTCTTTCCGTACCTGGACGACTGGCTCCTGACCGCCCCAACAAGGCATCTACTTTGCTCAGGCAGAGATTTCTTTCTCCGCCTAGCCCCCCAGTTAGGCATCACCATCAATGCCGACAAATCCTTTCTGGCCCCGACACAAGTCATAGAATTCATAGGAGCCAGAATAGACACCAGAGATCTATGAGCCTTTCTGACGTTGGAACGACTACGGAATTTGCAACTTCATGTGCGGGCCATCCTCCAATCAGAGACTCCACCGGCGGAATTGGTCCCGAGGGCACTGGGCTCCATGGCGGCAGCGATAATGCTCCTTCCATGCGCCCGTCTGAACATGTGGGTACTGCAGTGGACCCTTCTAGTACAATGGTCCTTTCTGTCTTTTCCTCTCCATCACCCCATTGCTATCAGCAAGGCTTGCAGGAGGGCTCTATTATGGTGGCTCCATGCTCTGGATCTCCATACGGGCCAACCCTTCTGCACCTCTCCCCCTCTCGCCACGGTGACCATGGACACCTCCCACCTCGGGTGTGGGGGGGGCATTATTCAGTCAGGACCGTCCAAGGCACGTGGAACGATACAGAGACCTCCCTGCATATCAACGTTCTGGAGATGAGAGCAGTGCTGTATGCGTTGCAAGCACTTCAGAATCTCCTCCCCGTAGGAACGATTGCAATTCAGTCGGACAGCATGTCGGTTGTCTGGTACATCAACAAACAGGGGGGAACCAGGTCTTACCCTCTATGCCGCGAAGCCATGAGAGTGTGGGAATGGGTGATTTCCACCAACAGCTTTCTGATTGCAACGCACATTCCGGGGTGGGCCAATATCCTAGCAGACAAACTCAGCCGCACCCTTCTTACCCCATATGAGTGGTCTCTCAACCCACTAGTAGCGAAGCAGATATTCACAATATGGGGGCAATCCTGCTGCGATCTTTTTGCCTCTCCCTCAAACACCAAATGCGGCAATTTCTTCGCTCTGATTCCCCCTCCAGGGGAAACCCCAAGAGACGCTCTAGTGCATGCTTGGCCACCCGGTCTACTTTATGAATATCCTCCTCTACCCCTGATGCTGCAGCTCTTACAGAAAGCCTCGCGGTTGGGGAGCAGGATGATCCTCATTGCCCCATTCTGGCCTCGGCAAATTTGGTTCCCTTACCTGTGGTCTCACCTAGTGAATCCCCCTTGGATTCTGGATCCCAGTCCGGATCTAATCTCCCATCCGTCGGCCTTACCGACCCCAAATCTGGACAATCTGAAGCTGACGGCTTGGTTGCTCCAGTTCCACTCCTAGTTAGGACTCCTGGTATCTCTTCACCAGTTAAAGCCATCCTCGTGGCAGCTCATAAACCTTCCACCAGGAAATTGTACTGCAGTAAATGGAAACGTTTCTCCATCTGGGTGGAGCATCATAATCTAGATCCCTTTATGGCTCCTCTTCCATCCATGTTAGACTTCCTAACCGAACTTTTTCAGGAAGGCGCTAGTTCCTCAACTGTCAAAGTGCAATTGGCTGCCATCTCCCATTACCATGTGGGACATGACACAGGGCCCTTGATGTCGGCCAAATTGTGTAAAACCTTTCTCAAGGGCACCTTTTTGCTTAGACCCTTATAAAGAAGCCGACTCTTTGGGATCTTTCACTAGTTCTTCAAGCCCTGACTGCTCCACCATTTGAACCTGCTGCTTCAGTGGATCTCAAATACTTGTCCTGGAAAACAGCATTCCTTGTAGCCATTACTTCAGTGAAAAGAGTTTTGGAGCTTCAAGCTCTTTCTGTGAAACCTCCTTACTTGATCTTTCATCCGGACAGAGTGTACCTCAGGACCAATCCCTCCTTCCTTCCCAAAATAGCATCAGAAACCAATATAAATCAATCCATAAATCTACCGGTCTTCTTTCCTAAATATCAGAATAAAGGAGAGTACAAGCTGCACTCATTAGATGTTCATAGGCAGCTGTGTTTTTTATACTCATAGAACAGCTGGTCACAGGCAATCCGACCAGCTGTTCATTTCCTTTGCCAAATTTAATTTGGGGAAAGCAGTATCAAAAATCTCTGTCACGCTGGATTTCCCAATGTATCCTGTTAGCGTACCAAGCTTCTGGGAGACCCGCACCTGAAGGAGTTCGCGCACATTACACTCGTTCCATCTCTACTTCTGCGGCCTTCAAATCTAGAGTTCCACTGGATGATATTTGTTCGGCAGCCACTTGGGCCTCATCTCATACCTTTATTAACCACTACAAACTGGACGTGATTTCTAGAGGGAGAGCATCCTTTGGCTCTGCGGTGCTCCGCAATATTCTTCCATGATGGCCACCCAAGATTCAGGTAGCTGGGGACTCTGTCCCACAGGATACTGACAAATGAAGTCCCTACTTCAGATTAAGAAGTTATGTACTCACCATAACGTTCCATCTGAGTAGGTGGCTTCATTTGTCTGCAACCATCCCCCCTCCTTCCCCCTGGCCTTCAGTGGATCTATGTGAGTTGGAATACCCTTTTTGGGTACATATTGAGGGGCAAACTTGATCTGAGGTCATGGAGGGTTGGCAGGGGATTATGGGTGAGAGGAGGAGCTAGGAGCTCGGATCCATTAGCTATGAAACAAGTTGCCGGCTCGGATCCGATATCGGATCCAAGACCCACAGGTTGCAGACAAATGAAGCCACCTACTCAGATGGAACGTTATGGTGAGTACATAACTTCTTATTAAACATTAACACTTTCATTCATCAAACATATGATCTTCATCAGGCCTAACAACAATATTCACTCTCCTGACATAAGTACAATTAATGAAACACATGACATATTGATTCAGTACCACGCTTAGCATACAGCTTTATCTGGCTGGTAGAACCTTCAATGACATTTAATATTATCTGCCTCATTAAGCCATGTAGATTAAAAGCACTACAAAAAAACTGTCCCTTTAATTTTTTAATTTATAAAAAAATATTTAAATCTCCTCTCCTTAATGTTGGGACCACACAAGCAATAACCACAAATGCAAACTTGATTATATTTAAGTAACATTGACTATGTTTCACTAAGATGTTAAAACACTTTTTCTTTTCTGTTGTTGTTACATTTTTATGCAGTTAGATAGCTTCCTTTTAGTTTTCTCAGTATAAAACTGAATACAACTTAACCACAAGGCTGTGCAAACCATAGAAGTGCATAAGCTGCTACTGTGTACTGTAAATAAAAGAAGTCAATATTAGAATGAATACCAACTTAAATTCCTCACAAAACCAAGATAGATAAGTTCCCCTTGGTTTGGCAGTTATAATATTTTTCACCAATAAGGAATCATGTTCCAACACTTTGTTTAAATTCTGTCCCCATTTTATAAGTAAACTTAAGCATTTAACCAATAATTTCCAATAATTTAATGTTGCCCAAAATGATTTTCCAATTATTTAATGGTATTTATGATAATAGCACTATCTAGGCTCATATGTATTGAACAGTTTCCTGAGTATTGTGTGTTTTAATCCCTGTTTTGTGCTTTATAAATGCTTAATAAAATGGGGTAAATTTATCTACTTTGTATTCTTGTACTTTAACTGCTATAATATTATATATTATATCCTCAGTCAGAAAATAATCTATCAGTGTATTTAGTTCTTCAAAAAATTAATTCTCCACTGAACATATTTTAGAAACTGATGAATTTTCCTCTGACCACATGATATTTCACAAACATTGAATGATAGTTAAAGCAATGTAAATATCTGCTAAAAATGTTTGGTTTACAAAACAGCCTGCTATTGAAAATATCCAAATATATTAATATATTTAGAAAAGGTACATGGAGACCTTCACCCCCTAAGGTAAATTTTATTTATTAATTTAAAAAATGCATCTATGGTATCAGGGTCTCCAGACCATATAAAATAGGTAATCAATAACTGATTCCCACTTCTAGGTGATAAACCTTATACCAAACACATATACTACAACTTCAAATACCGCTACCAAACAACCCTCCCATTGCAACCCTCACAAACAAATGAGGATACACTGTACCAACCAGTCTTTCCCCATCCTTTCTCCAAAATTATGTGAATCCCTCTCCTCTTATCTAAAAAAAACTGCAAATCCCTTTCCCCACCTTCAGCAAATCAAACTGTACTCACAGTGGGTCACTTAACCTAATGGCCTCTCAAACTTTAGCCTTACTCTCTCTCAACTGGTAACACCTCATAACTCCCCCACTGCTCTCTCCCTTGGCTCTTATTACTCCACAGCATTTCACCATGATGTAAACCTGAAATATAATTGTGTAAAATGTACATTTTCTCATAACAGTTGCTACATCTATTAATTGCTACTTTATAGTTTTGTTGTGTGCTGTTATGTTATGTTCTTTTCTTTAAACATACAACAAACTACCATTCTGTTCCACTTTTTCTTTGTTTGTGAATTATTTCACCCAGGTAGTACCTCCAAAAGGTTAGTTGTGATCAGCTTATTAAATTGGTAATTCAAAGTAAAATGAAAATAAAAGGAACATTTTAAAAAAGACTACATTCTGAAATTATCTATAGGCAAACAACCAGTTGTGTTCCTATAAATTTAACACCAGATTTGCCATTGCTGGCACTACCCTCACACCCATTGCAATGCACTTTAGTTGTTCATAAATAAATTATCCAATACAAAAAAGTAGATTTTCAACATCAATTCCATTATTTACAAAAAATATTTATTTTCATATTTGTAAAGTTAGTATAGCTGCACAAATATTATTTCCCCCCATTCTATGCTTCATCTTGCAGTATGGATGTATATAATGATTACACATTCACTGTCAATATACTTGTCTTATTTCTTAAAATTTTAAAATTTCTAAGGTCATCTAGGAATTTGTAAATGACATTTGAAGCACTCTTAGAAACAAAAGGATGGAACAGAGATTTACAACACTTTTATGCATTTTAGGATTGCTAAATAAATACATATTCTAAGTAAGGGAATGAAATGTAGAAAAACAAAAAATGTCTAGGTATAAAAAAGTTAAATCCGCAATCTGGTAATTTTCACTATCTACCAGCATATTGCTCATATTATTAATATAAACTGAGTGGTTTATAATAATGGCACCATTACCTTTATCAGCTTTCATAAACCTTATATTGTGCATTAAATATAACTCCTTAAGTGACTTTCTGTGATATACTGACAAGCTAAAATATCTCATGGAAGTTATATTAGATAAAATTACAGTAATGTTAGTTTCACATTCATCCACAAACTTACATGAATTGGAATTCAAAATAGGATTATAAACACTTTGCTTTCCTAAATGAATATTAAACACTTGATCTTTAAAGTCAGTGTGTGTTAAAACATATGTAAATTCTACTTCCTAGCAAATAATTTAAATTGCAGTAAAGTATTGGTTAAATATAAAGTTGAGTTAAATTCTAGTGGAAGGGATAAAGGTAAATCTGTTCATGTAGAGGAGAAAACACCTTTGAACTTAACTTGTGAATAGGTACTCTGAATGCCAAGATATTCTCCCTCATTCTTACCCTCTGCTTCTTCTCTTGTAACTTGTCAGTTAGACTGAACCGATACATCGCTCCAGGTGTCTAAAACATGTTGTTAGTGTTTTCTTCCCTTGTTTAACTCACCAGTCTTGGTGATCTCTGTAAAGGACATTCACCCTATTTGTTGACTTTTAAAGGGGGTACACCTTGACATCACCAGATAATAAATTCTCATTGGAGGAATAAGTCACCTGTTATTTAATCAGTGGGAAGGGATAAGCCTTGCTTTCCTTATATGTGACTTCATTGTATTTCATTTTTTTACATTTCTGCTAATAATGGGAGATGCATCTATCACTTTTAATGTGAATACCAGTAATGTTATCAGAGACACTGGAAAATAAATTATTTAAGAACAATCTGATCCAGAAACTGTAAAATGATATTGCATATTTTGACACAGCCATTAAAATATTTTCTCTTTTTCTTTTAGTGATCACAAGTATTTATAATAAGTACACTTTTTTTGTCTATTTTTTCATACCACTGCTGCTTATGATTCCACTCTTGCAATTCCCATGCCTTGGCAGGCTCCCTGGTCTATCCCACAGCAGGAGGGTCTCCAAAATAGGACAGCAACTGTATTCCCTTACCCTAATGACAAACTCTGGGGGTTATACTTTGTGATAATGCTGAGCAGGATGGGTCATGTGAGGTAACATCATACTATAGCCAGTGAGGGATTTTCCTGGTCAAATCCACCCCAGCCCACCCCATGCTGATGCATCATGCATAAGCACTGTCTGGGCCATGAGGGTGTAGCATGTTGCCCAGCTTAATCAGAATATCTCCTCAACCACTCCAGCACTGTGATCAATTTCTTTAAGCTCCAGCCTCCACAAGAGTTCTACAAGATGATCCTACCTACCTACCTGTATGGGCTTTGTTCACCCCTACCTCACTTTCAAGCTTCTGAGACACTAATCAAACTTAGTTCACTTGGGCTGTAGGCAGGACTTTGTCTCTGTATGCCAATGGCACAGTATGATGCATGCTTGGGAATTGTCAAGCATTAAGAAATAGCACATGACATAATGTTTTGTCCAGGAATGTTCAGAGAGCTAGACCTGTTGGCAAAATAACTTTCATATCTGTAACATGTACTGTGAAAGTAAATCCAAATATGCTGTAATGCATCATGAAATTCTAGACAAATCATAAACTACAGATAATTCTGATTTATTTCACCCCAGGGATAGTTAAAATATATCACTTCACATAGTGTCATCACACTTATGAAATATTTTTTTTTTATATTGTATCTCAGAAATAGTCATAACAAATATTTGTCCACAGTTTGTAAGCCAAACATTTTTGAGCCATTTTTACAACTAGGGTGAAGTACCCTTAGCCTAGTGGTTGTGTTGAAGGAGTTATTCAAATAGTGAAGAACATCATGAACATGCATGTCATCAAAGAAAATAGGACTTTTATCTTTATCTTCATGAATACAGATACTTCTTCTGCGAGCCACAGAGCATTCACCTTTGCATTATTAATATGAGAACACCATTAATAGGGTTTTCTGTTCTATTTCTGATTGAGAACATTCTAAACATTTAATAAATATGTCAAGAAGCTCATTAGAAATATAAATAGTACTACTAACACAAGAAAAATTGCAGACAAAATAGTGAATTAATTCAATTAAAACATAAGAGCTGAACTGAATGACTTGCAAACAAGTCTTAATTGATGAAAATCAGTAAGTGCTTTTGTAGACGTCTTCATACTGATTTGTACTTCATTTATCATATGTTCATAGGTAGGTACTATATATATATATATATATATATATATATATATATATATATATATATATATATATATGTGTGTGTTCATAGGCAGGTACTAGGCTATTGGCCCTGGGGCCTATATAAGCCTAGCCAAACGGTACCATGGCTTTTGCCACCCAGGAAAATTATTTTCCTGTGCCCCTGTCAAGCAGCGCCATAGAAGTGATCCCTGGGGTGAATTTCCTATCTCCCATCCAATCATCAAGATATTTCTTGAGTGCTAATGAGGAGCTCTGTTTGGCACAGATAGGTAGTTTGTTCCAGAGTATGGGAAGCCTCTGGGACAGGAATCTATCCCTCCAGCATGTTCTGTTTATTGTGGTGACAAGGT